>NC_137008.1:54475931-54555931 GCF_032717465.1 Coenobita brevimanus
AAAAGTAAGGTATTTGGAAAAAAGGAATACTAATAAATAGGTAAAAAAAAAAAAAAAAAAAAAAGAGTTTCACAGATCAAGTCACTCAAATCCACAAGGAAATACTTTTTTTTTTTCGTATATAAGAATGCTTACTTTTCATTCCCATCCCGTAGACTTCAGAGATTTTACGTATATTTGGTGGGGGAAAATAAAAATGCAGTTATGACAATTCTAGGCTTACATTTTCGTATTCAGTGCTTACATAAACAACCAAAACGCTTGAAGTACAGTATACTATTCAAAAAATGTACTTATTCTGATGTTTCACTTTCGTTATTAGGAGGTAAATACTCATCCTCACTATCACTATCCACTAATGATGCATCGCTATCAGCATATACCACACTTTCACTCATCTTAGACGATATAGTATCGTCTAGAGCTTTGTCTATTTCTTCTTGGGAGAGACCGGAACGACGAGCTTGAGACATCTTGACAGCGTAAAAGCTCAACTCAGAGTGATGGCCTAGGTAGGTCAAGGAGGGGGTAAGGGAGGCCTGGAGGGGTCAGGTTGTACAGTGAGACAGTGGAATGAAACAATGGTGTTCATAGAAGGTCGCGTTCACACTGTCACGACATGTAAAGACTTACTACAAGTGCGCGAATATGAGGTGGTATATATACCACCGCGACGCTCTAGTCACTGGGAGCTCAGGTGGTATATATACCACCACGACGCTGTATGGGTTAATTTTACTGGGTTATGCAATAAATTATATACAGTGGCATTTGAGAAAGTAAGAGGCGAATGGGATATTGCCATGAGTTAGGAACTGGCGGGTTGAAGCAGGATGGTGGCCGTGATGCTTTCCATGTATGAAAATATCTTCTCGTGTGTTAGAAACGGCCTTTATCGAGTCTTAACCTTGCTAAAATTATACTGTGTTGAGCAGCAGACTGATTATAGTTTCACATGAAAAAATAATGGCCGTACTTTTGTGAGAATCCCTGACTCGTACAGGCATTTGTCCAGCATTTGGTAATATTGTCCAGCCTCAGCCCATGTCTGTGAAATCCAATATCCCGGAATTCAGGGTACGGGAAATAGAGGGTCAAGTGTATATCACAAGTTTCCAAGGCACCCTGGGGGTTCCACAATAAGGCTCCAAGGGAGCCATAGTGCCCACGGACTACAGGTTGGGGACCACTGCTGTACAGTGAAATTCCAAAAATCTGAAATGGTTGTGATCAACAAGCTTTGGGAAAACAATTTTTTTGAAAACTGGAATTCTGTCATTACTACCCATTACCAAAAATTTACGGAGACCCACCTGCTTGTCACTCCTTCCAGTAATCAGTGTATCTATGCCACAGATTATTATCCCACAATCAGGATTTGAAAGGTCTGGCATGAAGTCTGACAGTGAGCAATGATAATTTTTTGAATGCAGGGGCAGTGTCATGGAAAATAAATGGTGGGAAATCAGTCTCATGGGGCAAGTCCAGCTTGAATTAACTTGGGTGACTGCAGATTACTGCAGCAAATGAACCTAGTGGTGACCTTGAATAGTAAGCCAAGAGTACTTTTAGTGATACATGTATTTACAAAAATTTTATTTAATAAACTTTCTCAAAATTCTTTTGGCAAAACTGGCATTTTTTAGAAATTTGGTGAATCGGATTTGGGGAACTGCAGTGTACACTCATACATTGATAGATATTTTCAGTTCTTGTATTCTACATGTATATTATGGGGAGATCATACTTCCAGTTACAAAAACTGGGGATCATCAGTTCCATGGACAAGCCTGAGCTGAAGACTCATAAAACACAGCTTTGAAAATGTACAGTATGGTTACTGGTACTAAAGCTATTCAACCAGATATGGGCTACCCAGCTGCTACAACATACTAGTCTTGTACACATATAATAATACAATTCACTTGCACTGTCAGTAAGGTCAGAATTCTCCAATTCTCGGTAGTTCAGTTACATTGTAACATCTCAACTACACAGAGCATAAAGCACCATCTCATGTTTTCCAACAACTTTAACTTTGTTATCATCATCATAATCATCTAAACCTGTGTTGCCATATGAGAAGCGTAGGAGCCCGAGGCTAGGCAAGTTCATCCTGACATTTAAGATAAGAGTGACCAGCCTCACTCATCCCTGAGTGGCATTACATGAGCAATAAACCCCAACCACCCCTTGGATATAAATCTGCAAAGGCTCAATCTTGGTGGAACAATTTAATTACCCACTAAACCACCTGGTGCCATAATTTGGTTACATGGTTACCACCCAAATAGTAATTGGTTTCCTGTGTACAGGAAACCAATTGGCTTGTCACTCAGTGCAGAGTCACCCACAGACAGAAAGAAAAGGAAAGAATGAAAGAAAGATCAGATGATATGTTATATAAACTAACAGGTTTCTTTTAAACTATAGTTTATTGATAATCTTTTTTTTCTTCTGTTTATCCCTTGACAAGGAAATAATGCAAAATTATATTCCATACTAGTAAATACATGTAAACTAATTAAAGAAATGCAACCAACCTTTCATTTGAAACATCAACACTAATATAGAGACGCTGATAAGCCTCAACCACGGCCGTCTTAATATCCTGCTCTTTGCTCCACACTAGTGCCAGCATTCTACGCACTCCTGTCATTGCATTCAACAGGCCAAACTCGTACGCTGAAATGATAATTGTACAAATTTCAGAATTATATACTGTATATTTACAACTTTTTTTCTCAGCCAATGAGTTGCCTCATTATATAATACACAATACTTGCTCTCTTCACAGATCTCTCCAATAAAGCTCAATTTAGATTAAAAATTCCTCATTCTTCTACAACCAAAATATCTGTTAATTACCTTCTCAACTCTGACAACACATTAAGTAAAATCATGGAAGCTGTCTGAAACTCATGTTATTTTCACACAGGGTAGTAAGTTTTAGTGGAAAATTTATTATATTTAAAAACCACAAAGGACTGACACAAAAGGAGCAGGAGTGGTATGTGTGAGGTCTGGTATGAACATTCATGGGCAGAGTGAAAGGGGATATGCTTTGATGAATAATCAATGAAAGAGAGGTATAAAAGATTACAAATGTACCAACTCAAGGTACATGTATTAATATGTTAGGTTTATTATGAAGGTGGTAGCAGTACTTACCATTTTGTATGCATCTTGTAATAACAGAGGTGAAGATGATGACAGGCGCTGGGACCAACAAGAAAGTGACATGCAAAAATCGGAATATTGGAATACGTTTCCTTAGTGCTGCAGCAATGGTATATGACAGTTAAGAGGTTTTGTGTGTGTGTGTGTGTGTGTGTGTGTGTGTGTGTGTGTGTGTTTTATATATAGTAATCCCTCCAAGATCTGACGTAATAGAGCCAAAGGCATGTCCGGAACTTGGGAAAATGCCCCCTGGACAGGTACTTATGGACCCTAACCAAACCTAACTTTGAAAACCACCTAAGTAACTCCTTACCGGACATGCAGAGCACCTATTTAAGACCCTATTCACACAAATAAGAGACAGAAAGCATGAAATATAGGAAATGGAACCAAAGACTGAGGAATTAGAAGTGAGTATAGAAAATATTTAGCAGTGTCCAGGGTACTTACAATACGTACGTGGCTGTCACAAAGATTAACCCACCTCCTCTAAGGCTCTGACAGTGGTGAAGATGTACTTGAAGCATGTACAGTAATCCAGTGTTATGGTGCACTTAATACTTTACACTGTGAATTATAATTGTTTAACACTGCACATTCTGTTCTTACTTGCACCACGCCAGTTTGCACTCGACATTTAATCTTTTGCACTCTAAATTCTGATTTCTTAACACTGTACAACACTGTAAATTCCCATGTGGTCTAGTGGTGAGGTATTGCAGTTTATTCACTGTTTATTCACAAAAATGAGCATGTGGGGCAGCTATGGCAACGAGCGTCTAGTTACAGTAGTTAGGCAGGAACTGGGGAGGCAAGGATGCAGGTGGGCACTCTACTACGTGCAAAAACACAGTGTTTGTCACTGCGCAGCAAATTTAAAGTATGGATGAACACTGTGTGTGTGTGTGTGTGTGTGTGTGCATGCACAAGCGCGGCCACTTTTAGGCAGCGCATCATCAATCGCCAGAATCGCCATTTCTTACGTCAATCAACCTTTGACACCTTTTCCAGGCCCGTGACCCTCCCCACGCCCAGCCCTGGCTCCACACCACCTGCCTCACCAAACCCTGCCTTCCAACTCTGAGCCACAGCCCAGCACATTGGCCACAGTGGAGCCTCCACTGGACTTCAGTTTGCTTCAGAGTCATCTGCAGTGGGTAGCCCATCACCATGTCCTAGCGATGTGCCCCTAGGCCACCTGCAACACCTACTCTCTGGCTCTGACAGTGAATAAATTGGAATATCTCGCCACTAGAACACATGGGATTTTACAGTGTTGTGCAGTGTTAACAACAGAATGTGCAGTGTTAAGAAATTACAATTCAGAGTCCAAAGGATTAAGTGCTGATTGAAACACTGGCATGTTGCAACTGGTGTGGTGCAAGTAAGAAAAGAATGTGCAGTGTTAAGAAATTAGAATTCAGAGTGCAAAGGATTAAGTGCAGAGTGAAACACTGGCGTGGCGCAAGTAAGAACAGAATGTGCAGTGTTAAACAGTTATAATTTACAGTGCAAAGGATTAAGTGTGGCACAACACTGGATTACTGTACATGCTTCAAGTGCACCTTCACCACTGTCAGTGCCATAGAGGAGGCAGGTCAATCTTCGCAACAGCCACGAACATGTCGTAACTACCCCGTACAGTGCTAAATATTTTCCTTACTCACTTCTGATTTCTCATTCTCTGGTTCCTTTTCATTTATTTTATGGTTTCTGTCCCTTAATTGTGTGAATAGGGTCTTAAATAGGTGCTGTGCATGTCCGGTAGGGAGTTATTTAGGTGGCTTTCAAAGTCTGGTTGGGGTCTATACGTACCTGCCCAGGGGCATTTTTCCCAAGTCCTGGACGGTGCCTGGGCTCTATTATGTCAGATCTTGGAGGGATTACTGTATTTATAAATTGCTTGCAAGATAAGCAGCCAGTTTAAATACAGAATAATTCCTCAAGCTAGAGGTCAAAATCAGTTTAAAAAGCTACTCTATCAAAGAATATTAAAGTTGCTAAATAAGTTTTATATAATGATAAGTGATGTTTGAAACAAATTATCCACCCATGGTGTACACCTATGTCCACATATTGCACTACATCCACCCACGGTGTACACCTACGTCCACATGTTGCACTACATCCACCCACGGTGTACACATATGTCTGAATTTTGCACTATAATACATGCCTGCATTTACTTCAATGACATCACCAGCGGCCAATTGGCAGCCATGAATCAAACACACCCTACTTGCTCCATACATTTCACATGCACAGGTCAATCAGAGTGTATAGACTGTCTGTTATCTGTGACCCAGCAATGTTCCCACATAATGCAGATGGCTCCCCATACTTTCACATGGTCACAAGGCAAGTGAAGCAGCTATGTGGTGAAAATGGATACAGGTACATGCAAATGAATCTGGTGGAGGAGAAAAACATGCCATAAGAAAGATGGTTTGATATAGCAGGTGATTTTTTTATTTACTTATTGTTTAATGCAGAAGAGATAACCCCACAGGCAGGAAGCCTGCAAAATGATGTCCTTTGACAAAAGCTCTAAAAACCAAGATCTGTTCATTTCAAGATGCTTGAACAAACTGCACTTAAGACTGGATGGGTAACTATGCAAGACTGAAGCAGTGGAGAGGGAAAAAATAAATAAATAAATAAATAAAAAATAAAAAAAATAATGGGGGAACATCTCATATTAGAGAAGACCACGGAATAGCAGGTAAACAGGAAACTGAAAGAGAGGAAAAAAAATCATTCATTCATTCCATGGAAAGCACATGGCAGCATGAGATTCTATGAGTCTTGTTCCTTCATCCCCCCCCCCCAAAAAAAAAATAAATAAATAAATAAATAAGTAAATAAAATCATTAATATGACATACTGTATACATTTTTTTTTCTTTTTTATATACAATGACTTAAAGTGAGTAAAAAAATTATCAGCTAAGGAAGTGAGAATAAATTGATTCACACATTTTCAGAGAGGGGGGGGAGGGGGAGTGATACCTGTACACTGTACGTCATTACTGTACAGTATCTAGTGAAGTTGTAAATACTAACCAGTAACAAAAAACGAAACTGCTTCCAGGATGTCTGAGGACTGCTTACTGCCTAAAAGCTGGCACATCACAGGAAGACCTTCATGAATCAGCTTTGCAAACCCAACAGAGTCCTGAAAAATAAGCCAAATTTTCAGGAACAGATAAAGCAAAATGCATAGTTTTAAAGCAGAGAGCACACACAGATTTTGGGTAAGGCTGCAATAATTCATTCACCAACAATGGAAGATAATACACACACAGTTCGCAGTTCACAGACAGTTAAATATGATTAAACTCTTCTCAATCAACTTTTAGGCATGATACTGTGACCTCTCTGATTACTTGGCTAATGTATCACTGAATCTTTCTGTTGAAACTGAATTTCAAAAATGTTACCATAGACATCCATGATATAAGAGTACTTGGTATGGTGAATCCAAAAATTTTCCCAAAGTCCATCTTTGACCCTCATGAAAAATTTCAACCCCACCGGATCATACCTAATATTTATTGTACTAAACATAAAACCTCTAGGAACATCACTGGACGTAAAAAGGGGTTAATTAAAATATACACAGTGGTAAACAAGTGGTGATCAATTACCATGACAGGGGATGAAGAGATGCTTAGGTGTCAAGAAGAGATGTATCTGAGGCTGAGGGGCTAGAGGAGGGGGAATGAGCAGTGCCTCTAACCCCTTGAGGGATGGGGCTAGGCTTTGTACCCCTCTAAGTTGCTCCCCACATTGAGGGGACTGATTTCTGGGATTTTCCTGAGCAATTCAGATTTTTTCCTGTGTGACAGGAAGCAGGGTAGGGTTTATCTCTCCATGTAAATGAAAATTGCAAATGGAAACTAGCGTAAATGAAGGGGTCACTATACAGTATATATATATATATATATACAGCAAGCTCGCCCCGAACGCATGGGTTTTGTTCCAACCATAGCGTGTTCGGTGCGAAACCCCATAAGTTTTAACTGCTCCTTATTTTGCTCCCTAGACCCCCTAAATGTGGTGTTTTGCTGTTATCTGCCACTGGTAATCAATATGAAGCACTTTAAGTGGTTAGAAGGTTTATTTAAAGTTACAACTTACAAATACAGTACCGCACAGCAAAACTTCAACAAACAAATAGGTAAACACAAGGCAACATTCCGATGCCAATTGGTTTCGGGACAATTTGCCATCACAACAATAACAAGACAATTTGCTGTCATTGATGAAGACAACTATGGGTGACGCTACAATATATTTCAAAGGCGAAATAAGTATATTTATGAATGATGGGAAATTGCCCTGGGTGCGAATTGTACTGACGAGGAATCGTCCATGTTTTGACAGGGAATTGTCTCACGGGGAATTGACTTGACGGAGAATTGTCTCGGAACCTGCCGATCATGGGTAATCATATAAATCAGGTTAACTGGTTGCAAGGCTTAACTGAATGCTTTAACTTTAACCCCTTAAACGCAGATCGTCGCTTTTGCGACGGTCGGCCCAAAGGAGAGAATGGCGGATCGTCGCGTTTGCGATTTGAGTTAATTTTGAATAACCGCGGGCAAGCAGGCTCCAGCTGGTATTGTCTATCAGTACCGCCACCCGTGAGCTACGTTTAGCACACTTGACCTTTGTACTACTGACCTCGGTTGTTGCCAAGTTTCATTTTTTTTACCCACCCACGCACCGATGCGCGGCCCTCCCTCGTCGTGTGATATGGCACCGCGCGGACGGCTCATACGTGTCAATCTGCGCCGTCATCTTGCAAGCACTTTCTGCTATTGGGAAACGCTTGTTTCCCCAGTTGTCACACTGTGATTTTTTTGCACGGTTTGCCCCTGTTTAGCGTCAGTCCACGCAAATCTTCCACGGTGACACCATGTCAAATTCAAGCTCTTCCGAGTCTGTGCCTTCCAGCCCTCCGAAAAAGGGTTTTGTGACCTCAACCCCCTTCAAAACCTTACCAGGAACTGCTAAGGGACTGAGTGACTCTGCAATAGCCAGTGAACTATTGAAAGCGTCGATGGATTATGGGAGTGACGTCGGTGTTTGGTCAAGCCTGGCAGAGTCTGACACGCAATTGAGTGCTGAGTCTGTGCCAGAAGTGACTGTTTCAGTGCCAAGCACCTCAGCAGGCAAGGCTCCTGTGAAAAGGGGCTTGGAATATGGAAAGGGGGCAAAGAGGAAAAGGAGTGGTGACCCCAGTTCACTGCCATTGTCCCCTACGCCACGTCACGCAACCGCCAGCCCGCCACGCACTCCCAGCCCCATTCTCTCGTCCTCCTCTTCAGCTGCCCTGTCTCCTGAGTCTTCAGAGTCGCCTTCACCACCTCGGAAGGGAAGTAGACCTTCAACTTTACATAGTAGAGGTTTCCGTAGGCCCAGTGTTCGTGGTAGTAGAGC
Source organism: Coenobita brevimanus (assembly GCF_032717465.1). Taxonomy (NCBI): domain Eukaryota; kingdom Metazoa; phylum Arthropoda; class Malacostraca; order Decapoda; family Coenobitidae; genus Coenobita; species Coenobita brevimanus. The sequence goes on from NC_137008.1 coordinate 54,484,556, forward strand.
TAGAACTTTGTCCCCTAGTGTAAGGCTAGCTCGTAAGGAAACTCGCACTAGGCAACTCGCCAGTCACGCCACCGCGAGTGACCTTGAACCCTCAGATAATCTCCCCACCACCACCACCACCACTACACCAACACGACCTAGGACAGCCTCTGCCTCACGCACTGTCTCACCGCCTGCCTCACCCACTCCCACACGACCTGCCTCACCCCCCGCCGCCCCCAGCACCTCCCAGCCTAGGCAGGGCACTCTTGATGCCTTCGTGTGGTCAGAGGGCTCAGATTTTGTGCCGGAGGATCTGCCCTTTGATGACAGTGGGTGTGGAGTTCAGGCTGACTTCCCTGTCCAAGAGGATGGTGAATGCTTGGACTACCTGTTGGCCTTCCTTGACAACGAGGTAATGGAGCAGATTTGTACCGAGACGAACAGGTACGAGGGGCAATCTGCTGCAGTTCGCGAAGGAGAAGGTGAGGCGGCAACGCCTTCCACGTCGCGGATGGCAGCATGGGTGCCTCTAACGATCAGGGAACTCTTTGTATTTATTGGGTTGATGTTATTGATGCCCCACAATTGGAAACATAAGCTGGAGGAATACTGGAGTTCAGACGATCTTTGCCCAACACCAATTTTCAATAAATACATGAGCCGCGATCGTTTTAGGCAGCTCATGACTTACCTTCACTTCGCAAACAATGATGAGCCTTCCCAAACTGACCCATTATGGAAAGTGAGGGGAATCCTGAACTTGATCAAGGATAAGTTTACGAGGTTCCTGCGCCCTTTCAAGAAAGTGGTGATTGACGAGTCCTTGGTTTTGTTCAGGGTCCGTCTTCGGTTTGTGCAGTATATTCCAAGAAAACGGCACCGCTTTGGAATCAAGTTTTTCGTGCTGTGCGACTGCAAGACGGGGTTCATCTTAGACTTCGTCATTTACACCGCCAGCAATGTCGATTTGGACAAGACTGACCCCCTTGGATTCTCTGGTTCTGTGGTGAAAGTGCTTTTGGAAAAGTACTTTGGCGAGAATCATGTCCTGTATACGGACAATTACTATACAGCTCCTAAACTCGCCAAGTACCTTTCTGAACACGGCGTCGGATCCTGTGGCACCGTCAGGAGCAATAGGGCACACTACCCTGCCTTCCCCGAGGCTGAAAAATCAAAGCGGGGAGACGTGCACCTGAAGAAATCTGACAAGATGCTTGCGATCAGGTGGCATGATAAGAGAGTCGTGAATGTGCTCACCACAGTACACAAGGGGGAAATGCTGGCCACAGGGAAGGTCGACAGAAGGACTGGCGAGCCTGAGATGAAGCCTGATGCTGTCATTGACTACAACGTCAATATGCGGCTGGTGGACAAGTCTGACATGATGATCGGAGAGATAGACTGCCTGAGGAAGAATCGTCGTTGGTACAGGAAGGTGTTCTTGCACTTGATTGATATGTGCATGCTGAACGCCTTCATCCTGTATAAAATCAAGAACAGGAAGCCAGCAAACTACTCTCTCCGAAGATTTTCTAAGACTTGTGTCTACCAGTTGCTTCAGCGTTATGGCCAGGTACTTGCAACAGGTCCCAAACGCCACCCTCAGACACCTCCAGACCGCCTACAGTGTCAGGCCTACCTTCAGCGACACCGCCTGGAGCCACTGCCTGCCACTGCCAAGATGGGAAAAGCACTGAGGAGGTGTCATGTGTGCAGCCACACTACCAGGCAGGACAGAACCTTTAGGCGCACCTCCTTGCAGTGCAAAGAGTGCAAAATTCCCCTCTGTGCTTACCCGTGTTTCTTTGACTACCACAGCCTGACTAGATATTGAAAATAAGGGTAAGATTCTTGGAAATAATACTGAGAGTGACAGTGATACTAGTGTTTAGTTTTCTTTTACGTACTGACAGTGACAGTCTGATGAGTGTAAATTAGTGTATGTACTAGTAAAAGCACTGACAGTGACAGTGTTTTTTGGTGTAAATAACTGTACATAGTAATAATATAAGTACAGTATTGCGAGTGACAGTCACTCCAGTGTAAGAAGTTGAAAGCATATGTTCCTATTCTATGTTCTGACAGTGACAGTTTGTTGTGTAGAAAATATTATTTTTATAACAATGGACAGTGACACTGATGAATAAGGGAAAAAACAGACAGCTACAGTGAAAGTGAGCGATAGAAATGAAGTGCGAGTGGCCGACTGGAGCGAGAATAAAGTGCCTGCCGTAAGGCTGAATAAACTCACGCCGCGGTGGTCTTCCTCAGTCCCGATCCACAATACTGGCAGTGACAGTGATTTTTATGGCCGTAATAGTGACAAGCGAACGTTTGCGAAGTACTATGATGGAAAATAATGTAGTATACGTGTTTTTAGCCGTGAAAAGGCAAATGTGTCAATAGTGACGGGAAGATCGCCGCCGCGCTGCATGTCGGCCGTGCGCTCCGTTCATTTTAGTCTTATTTTCAGTGCTTATTGTACAAATACGGATTCCAAACAACCTGTACGTTGTTGTATAAGTGTACTGTGACAGATTGAGGCTGTGGTAGAAAGAAAACCGGGTTTCTGGAGGTGTGAAAGTGAAGACTTTGTTACCCAACTTTGCAAGTCTTCACAAGTCCTTTGGTAGTCCACGAAGGCTCAACATGTGTCTCAGGAGAAAGCTGAATGTAAGTACTATATGCCATAAAAATTTTAATGCTCTAGGGTTAATCTATGATTTTTGGCAAATATTTTCCCACAGGTACTCAGACCCCGCTACAACCCCGCCACAGCAGGGGGATCGGCCGTACACAGCCGCGTTTTAGGGGTTAAGTAAGTGCTTTAACTTGCAAGTACATACCAGAACAGTAAATATTTATCTTAAAAATACAGTACTGTGGAAAAGCAGTGCAGAAAATCTTTAATGAACAAATAAAAAAGGCAATATTCAGACGCCTATCAGGTAAACTGGTTATAAGACTTTATTTCTTGCTTTAACGTTATTTAATAGTACTTTAACTTGCACATAAACTTACCAGAACAGTAATGTAAATACAGTATTTAACTTACAAATACAGTACTGTGGAAAAGCAGTACAGTGAATCACATGATCGAGTGATCAAAACAAACCGTGAGTGCTGCGCTGATGTTCGAGGACTTGGCCTTTCAAAGACCTCTCTTGCGTAAATTTATAGTTTTCGTAATGGTTCTTTAATCTTATGTTGTCTTATACGTATCCCAGCACTAACTGCGTATAATTGCAAGCGCGTTCAGCGAGAACGTGTTCAGGGCGAGCTTACTATATATATATATATATATATATACGTATACACAGGATAGATAGATATATATATATATAGTACAATCCCAGCAATCCGGTATCCAGACAAACGGAATACTCAGAACAACGGGAAAATTCAAGGGCTGGTAAAAATGTCAGTAAGTTATAACTGTGCGCCAATTTGAATGGACCGCCAAACCGCCGTTTGATAGTGTCACACGAGGCTGGGGGAAGTCAGACAAAGCGAGGTGGAGGCATTTCCGGCTGATGTAAATCCCTAGCAAATCCTCTTAACCACCCCTCCTCTCCCCCTCTTTCCCCTACTTGAATTCAGTCATCCTCCACACCTTCCAAAAATCACCAGTCTGCGTTTTGCCACCAGACAGTAAACAAGGTCTCTTACTATTGTGTTCCTCTGATAGACGGTAATTTGTACACTCCAAAATGCCTAAAGTGCAAACTAAACGTAAGCGTATCGTGCTTACCTTGAAACAGAAGCTGGACATATGCAACAGACTTGAAAAAGGCGAACATTATAAAACACTAATGGCTGAATATAAATGTTAATAGAAATGAAAGTTTACTTTGTTGGAAGAAAAATAAATAAATAATATGCCTGCATTTCATACGTACATCATTTATTTTATTTTCTGCAAAACAGCTGAGTGGCGGGTGAGGGGTGGAGTGATGGAGGTCAGGTAGGGAAGAAGAAGAACAGTCGGAAACGTAAACAAACTCACGTGGGGGCACAGGTGTTGTGATAATTCTACAGTGCAGTCTTAACACATCATCAGTTCACTAATAAATGTTCAAGCTTTTATTTCTATATTTTATTTTTCAATTTTTATGAGTACAGTACATATAATGAATACAGTAATTCGGTAAACAATGGACTGGTGTAATTTGCAGTACTGCTAGTTGCTAGACATTGCACACGTGCGTTATGACCATGGTGTGTGTTTACAAGGCAGTTTTTCAGGCGGAATCTCTTAGTGTAACCCCTAATGTGACTGGTGAGTACCTGAACTGTATTTACTGCTGTGATAGCCTTTGTATAGATTTGACTTGAAAATCAGAAATACGGGAAAAATCTGTAACCGGGAAGGTAAATTCCCCAAGCCACCCGGTTAACTGGGATTGTACTGTATATATATATAAATATATATATATATATGTAGGTAAGCCCTTAATTCACACGAACTTTTTTCACGTGATTTCGGTTATCCACGAATTTTTCGTACAATAATTAAAACATAAAATTATAGTATTCAAATAAATAATTTTAATATACAAGAGAAATAAATAAAATATAAAAATGCCTACCTGCTGCCCATGTGCATACATATATGTATGTGTGTGTGTGTGTGGGAGGTCGGTCTACCACGCACCACACAGTTTGAATCCGACGGTCGAACCATGCGTGACTCACGAATCGTTATTTGTGGCTTATTTTTCTGCCTTCCAGTGATTGCTTGCCTTGTCTGCCAACATGGGGCCTAAGCGTAGTGCTAGTGATGCACGTGGTAACACACCAAAACGGACTAGTAAAGTGATGTTGCTGACAGAGAAAGTTAAAGTGTTGGACAAACTTAAGGGAGGAATGTCGGCGATAATTCTCCATCAGGACGATTCCCCGTCATTTATTTACATACCAGTTTATTTAGCAAGTACAGTACACTAGTTTTTTACTTATATGAGTTATAAAATCCCCCTGAAAATTAGTTATTAAAGTATAAATTAATCAATAATAAGTATATTTATAGAGTGACAGGGAATCATCCATGTTTTGATGGTGAATTGACTTCATGGTGAATTGTCTCTGAACCGTGTGTTTGGGGTGAGTCAATTAATACTTTAATAACTAATTTTCAGGGGGATTTTATAACTCATATAAGTAAATAAAAACTAGTGTACTGTACTTGCTAAATAAACTGGTATGTAAATAAATGACGGGGAATCGTCCTGACGGAGAATTATCGCTGACATTCCTCCCTTAAGTTTGTCCAACACTTTAACTTTCTCTGTCAGCAACATCACTTTACTAGTCCGTTTTGGTGTGTTACCACCTGGTGCAATCAAGGCCTTGATAAAAAACAGGCTTGAGAGTTGCAGCTCCACAAGACTTACATGAAGGAGTGTTAATGCCAACTTTAACATATGGATGCGAGACTATGGTGAGGCATGAAAATGAAAAGTCAAGAGTGAGAGGAGTGGAGATGGGAATGCTGAGGAATGTATGTGAAGTACAGAGAGTGGATAGGATATGAAATACAGTAATCCCCCCAATATCCGACGTAATAGAGCCATAGGCAGGTCCAGATAGTGGTCCTGTCTGGATATTGGGCCCCAGCTTATGGACTTGTACTTATGGACCCTAACTCTGAAAAACACCTATACAACTCCCTCTGGACATGCATTGCACCTATTTAAGACCCAAATCACACCAATAAGGGACATAAAAGACTGAAATAAATGCAAAAGAACCATAAAATGAGGTTTTAGAGGTGAGTTTATACAATATTAAACATTCTGGGTACTTACAAGTCCCTTGCTCCTGGACTGGTTTGAACCGCCAGTTTGCAGTCCACAGTTAATCCTCTGCACTCTAAATTCTAATTTCTTAACACTGCACAACACTGTAAATTCCTGTGTGTTCTAGTGGCAAGGTATTGCAGTTTATTCACTGTTTATTCACAAAAAACAAGCACCTGTGGCTTGCACTGTTATGAGTATCTGCTCTCCATCGGAGTTAAGCTGTGACTGTTGATGTTGGTGGGGTAACAGAGTTGCCAGATCGCAACAGCCACATTACCAATCTCCTCAACTTTCATTGTCAAATATAACTTTTCATTACCAAATTCGTAAAGCTAGCATATATTCTTCACTAATTATATATACAAGTGGAAATACATGTAATCACTCTCCTTATAACTAACACCATGTTGATTATTTTCACACTATGTAGGGTAGCAGATTAATCAGAGAGAGCAAACAATCCACCATCTCTATCCTGTGTATCCTCATACATGTGAAAAATCCATTTGGTAATGCATTACTCTAATGCATTACCAAACGAATTTTTCATTACCAAATTGGCCCACACTTGGTAATGAAAAATACCAAATGGCAACCTGACAGGGGAGGGGGGAGGGGGAGGAAGGAAGGGGTGAAGGGACCATGGTGTAACAGCTGTTCGGCGCCAGGCGGGAATTTCAAATTATGGGAGGGAAAAAAAGTCAGATTTTTTTTCTAATTTTTTGCGGTTTTTGGCCCATTTTGGGAATATTGGATCCCAGGAGGATTATGTCCGGTTAGTGGGGATGTTCGGATATTGGGCGTTCGGATATTAGAGGGATTACATGTGATTCGCAAAAGTTGTGGCATGAGGAAGTCTGTGAACACCAGAATCGAAGAGAGTGTACATGGTATGGTCATGTGGAGAAATGGATAACGATAGACCTGAGCGAACTGGAAGGAGGGAGGAGGCAAGGTTGGCCAAGGAGAAGGTGGAGAGATATGATAGATAAGTGTGCAAGGAAGAGAGGTTTATAAGTCAGTGAGGAACTGACAAGAGATTGAGCTGGCTGGATAAATATTGTGAGGAGAAGTGCATGATCCGGGATTCGGCACCCCTTTTTAACGTGACAGCATCCGGACTGACTCTATCAGTTACGTTTATGGGAAGCTACAAAACATGGTGAATGTTTTTGACATATCAGATAAGAGCCTGATTCCGGGAGCTTGAATGTTGAGTGAGTGGAAGCTTGGCCCATTGGATTGGGCAAATTTGGGCTGTCTGGACAGTGCTACTCCTCACCATGTCCTAAGGTGGGAAAAGAGGTCTGGATGAGGATGGTGATGATGATGGTATACAAAGAGTGCTAACCTTGAGATAAATAACCAAGAGTTTTTGCTTGGTAATCTCAGCTTCATTCTGCTTCTTCTCCTCTGCCTCTTTATCCTTTCCTTCATCGCTACTTATTTCTATCTCCCCATTTGCAGCTGCCTTCTCCTTTTCTTCCATTTCCTTTGCAGACAAGAATATGCGTTCCAATACAACCAGGAGGTGGCGATGGTGCCTAGTCAGCTCTTCCTCTGTGGCGTCCTCATACATGGTTGTACTGTGTTCATCCTCATTATACCTGTTAATAAACATTAATGATGAGACTAAGTTATAACATGTACAAAACGCTTCAATCAACCGACAATAACATAAACTCAAAACATGCTATGAACTTTTAATTTCTCCACCCTGAGGAGGACGACGACAGGCAGAAGGATCTATATGTTTTTTATTATAACTACTATTCTCTTGGGTGTATGTCAACAATAACACAAACAGCTGATGCTTAAACTCTTCATCATGAAGACAACTTTCTTTCATTGTTCTTGCTCTAAAATCACTATATTGCATCCTTCAAACCACAACTGTAAATCCATTTACAATATGTTATGAAAAAAAGTCAAATTTACTTTGCTCATATCAAGAACTGAACAGGACATACCAGAAGATATCCACTTCTCCAAAAGTCTGAAGCGCACACTCAAGTAACTTCACTGCCTTATTGAATTTGCTTTTGGAGAGGAATTTCGCAATCTTTGTCACTACATCATTGAGAGCTGTGCCTTCTTTCAGTTCTTCAACCTCTTCCTCACCTGTAGGAACCACAAATCTTGTTAAGTAACTGTGTTGCAATGGACCAGTGCACTGAGTGGTCCTGCCATCTGGTATGGGAGTCTGTGAACTTCTCCCTGAAACATGTTCTGCAGGTTTCAGAGATAACTTTTTCTAAGTGCTTTCATGTACATAGTTTCCTCAGATCACAAAATTTGTCAAAGTCTTTGACAATCATGCCATTAGGAGGAGGAGGGAGGAGGAGGGAGGAAGAGGAGGAGGAGGAGGAGGAGGAGGAGGAGGAGGAGGGAGGAGGAGGAGGAGGAGGAGGAGGGAGGAGGAGGGAGGAGGGAGGAGGAGGAGGAGGAGGAGGAGGAGGAGGAGGAGGAGGAGGAGAACAACAACAACAACCTCGGAAAACAGGAATCATCATCTCCATGGAATTAACTTCTACATACAATTTACTATTCAATAAACATCCCTTATAATTGGTGTAAGACTATAACATGGTAAATATATGGAGAAAGGTTTTCATGCACAAATTTTGCCATAATTGAAAATTCGCTGCCAGAGCAATGTACGACATGTTTTCCTGGTTGCTGTCCATCAACACCTCTTCTACATTGCGTCTCCCACAGCCTACAACATTTGGGGTCCATCTTTGATGGAAACCTGGCCCATCCTTTCACTTGTTTCATGAATGGGTGCTGATCTGCATTGAAAGCTGAATTTGATTTGCAGTCAGCCACAGCACAAACAAAGCTCGTCATTTAGCTAACTGTTCTTATCGTCAATGTCACGCAACCAAGTGATCCCTATCACCAACGCACCTCACAAGTCTCATGTTTGTTTACAGTTGTACGTGTGGCAGAGCCGAGTACCATATGGAAATGTCTCAAGGGGAATTTATCCATATCTTTCATCACTGTTTTTAAGAAATGGAAATCCTGTTACCCTTATTTGATTCATCACTGTTTTTAAGAAATGGAAATCCTGTTACCCTTATTTGATTCATCACTGTTTTTAAGAAATGGAAATCCTGTTACCCTTATTTGATTCATCACTGTTTTTAAGAAATGGAAATCCTGTTACCCTTATTTGAATTATTTACTGTCTTTATACGGGCAAGAAGGCAATATTTCCAAATAAACCCTCTTTAATACATCCCTAGAAATCACCTGATAGACAGAGTAGAACATACATCTGAATACTATTTTTTTCACAACCCATCTTCTTTATAAGGCCATGAATATTGTAGAAGGACTAGTTTTGTTGGTGTAAACCTGATGTTCAATATAACAACACTCAGTTTTAGCTGGCTTTGGGTAGAATAACATCAAATATTGGTAGCTGTAATCCTCACATCCGCAAATCATGAATCTGGGGGAGAAGTTCACAGACTCCCACCAGATGGCAAGACCACTCAGTGCACTGGCCCACAGTCTTCTGGCAAGCATCCTGACCGTTTAGCTCAACCAAAGCTGGGGCATGGCAGGATCCCAAAATAGAGAAAACATGAAAGTGGGAGAACTACCAAGCCCAATTAAATAAATTTTTCACACAGCCTTTTAACAATAAGACACATTACATCATACTGTATACAAAGGTTCCAACATGCCTGCATGTGTCAGCCTTGGTCACCTAATGGAAGCTCTCCAAGCTGTCACACTTTATGATCCTGTCCTATGTCTTTCTCGATCTGCCTCTTGCAACCCTATCCCTGAAGTTCATACTTCTTAACTTCCACACCCAACATTCATTCTCTATCCTCTCAACAAAATAAAATCATACAATGTGTTCACCATGTAGAAGCGTCATTTGAAATTAAATGTTGTACAGTAATCTAGATGAATATAATCCACCACAATCTGCACATCTGTCAAAATAAATTGCAATCCCTATTTCACATTACACTCTATTAACTGTTTCTGCTAAACTAATGCCTCAGATATTTGGACCTGGAAAGTGGTAGGTGGAGGCACTCATCATTCACTCACTCTATGTAGTGCTGCTCTCGGGGACTGCCCTTTTCCCTTTTCTTCCTACCTCTTCTATCTCTCTCTCATTCTTTCCTCTTCCTTTTCTCTATGGATGACTCTACACTGAGAGATAAGCCAAATAGTTTCCTGTACATCAGGAAACCATTTACTAACCAGGGTGGTAACCTTGTAACCAAATAATGGCACCTGGTGGTTGTGAGTACAGTTATTAAGGTGCTCCAATTGGGCTGAACCTGTGCAGGTTTATATCCAAGGGGTAGTTGGGGTTTATTGCTCACTTAATGCCACTCAGGGATGAGAGAGTATGGTCACTCTCATCTTAAAAGTTAGGATCAATTTGCCTAGCCCTGGGCTCCTATGCTCCTCACGGGGCAACGCAGTCATTGTCATCATCATCTGGACCTCCGTTCCCACATTATGGCAGAGTGAGGAGTAGCAATGTCCAGACAGCCCAAATCTGCCCAGTCCAATGGGCCATGCTTTTATTCACTCATGATTCAAGCCCCCAGAATCCTGGCTTTATCTGATACATCAAAAACATTCACCAAGTTCTGTAGCTTCACAGAAAAGTATCCGATGGTGTCAATCCAGACACCGTCAGTGCCAAATCCCTGATCATGCGCTTCTCCTCAAAATATTCATCCAGCCAGCTCGATATCATGTCAGCCCCCTAGCCTCACCGACTTCCAAATCTCTCTTCCTCACACACACATCGACCATATCCCTCTACCTTCTCCTTGGCCTACCACGCCTCCTCCCTCCTTCAAATTCACTCACATATACCTTTTTCACCACTCTATTGTTATCCATTTTCTCCACACGACCATACCATCTCAGTACACCCTCTTCAATTCTGGTGTCTACAGATTTCCTCACTCCGCATCTTTCGCGAATCACATTACTTCATATCCTACCCACTCTCTGTACTCCACATACATTCCTCAGCAGTCTCATCTCCACTGCTCTCACTCTTGACTTTTCATTTTCATGCAACACCATAGTCTCACCATCATCATCATCCAATCCTACATTGCCCCATGAGAAGCTAGGAGCCCAGGGCTAGGCAAGTTGGTCCTGACATTTAAGATGACAGTGACAAGCTTCATTCATCAGTGAGTGGCATTATGTGAGCAATAAACCCCAACCACCCCTTGGATATAAAACTTCATCGGCTCAATCCAATTGGAGCGTCGTAATTACCCACTAAACCACCAGGTGCCAAAATTTGGCTATAGGTTACTACCCAGCATAGCAAATGGTTTCCTGGTGTATGGGAAACCATTTGGCTTGTCACTCATTGTAGAGTCACCCACAGGCAGAAAGAGAAGGAAAGAATGAAGGAAAGAAAGATAGAAAAGGGAGTGTAAAGTCACCCGTATGCAGAAGGATGAAGAAAGAATGAGGGAAAGAAGGACTGGAGAGGATGGAAGGAAAGAAGGATGGAGGAGACAAAAGGGCAGACACCCGAGGGCAGCACTACATCAAGTGAGTGGATGGTGAGCACCCCCACCTACCACAATAGTCTCCCATCCGTACGTTAAAGTTGTCACTAACACTCCTTCATGTAAGCCTTGTACAGCTGCAACACTCAAACCTCTGTTTCTTATCAAGGCCATCTTTGCACCAGCTACTTTCCTTCCTTGAGTCACTCTAGTTTTCACTTCTTTTGCACATTTTCCTCTCTCTTCTATCACTGTACCCAGGTATTTGAACTCGCTCACCAATTCCAGTCTCTCTCTATTCCCTGTAACATCACACTGGGAGTCACCTTCTCTCTCAGTAACCATTACTTTACTTTTTTCTACATTTACTCTCAAGGCACGACACTCACAGACATCAGTAAAACCCTGCACTAGTCTACCAAGTTTTTGTCCAGTACTTGCAAGTACCAATGCATCATCAGCATACAACAAATTTGATATATTCCATCCATCACCATTCATTACCTGCGCCATTCCCCTCTCCATTACTCGTGTTTTTACTTCTCTAATCACCCCATCCATATATATATTGAACAACCATGGGTACATCATACAACCCTGTCGCATGACCACACCAATCGTGAACCATTCACTTAGATGCCCATTAACCCTTACACATGCTTCACTACCATCATAAAACTCTTGATGACACCTAGCAGCTTACCATCTACACTGTACATGCGTAAAACCTTCCACAATCCTTCTCTGTCCACTTTGCCGTATGCTTTTCCAGATCCATGAATGCTATAAACACCTTATAGTCCTTCTCACAAGTCTTCTCCACTATGTCTCACTGCAAATATTTGATCCACACATCTTCCACCACTCCTAAAGCCACCCTGTTCATCACTCACTAGGACTTCTGATCTCTCTCTTACTTTATAATAATTTTTCCATATACCTTCCCTACACACTCAATGAGTTTATGCCACAATAATTCTTGCACTCACTTCGCTCACCTTTATTGTTGTACAGGGGTACAATCACAGCCTTTTCCACTCTGTTGGCACAGTTTCACTCATCCATGCCTTCTTACATATCTCCAACAAGCACTTCATTCCGCTCTCTCCACTACACTTAATCATCTCTGCATACACCTAATCAATCCCAGCTGCTTTACCATATTTCAGCCGCTTCGCAGCGCTCTTCACCTGTGCAAGGGCTAAGTTTCCTGGTACTCCATTCCTTCTCTGTACACCCCCCAAACCAATCATGTTTACAGTGGCTCTGCTCTCTCTACAGTATTCCCATTCATCAGGCTTTCAAAATATTTTTTCCATCTGGTCCTTACTTCATCCCCATGGGTTAATAATATACCATCTGCATCCTTTAAATTTCTTTCCTTTGTCACTTCTACTTTTCTGCACCTCTTTCCAGAATAACTTCTTATTTTCAGTGTGGTTTGCATTCATTTTTCTTCCTAGATCATCATTTACCTCCTCCTTTATTCTCTTCACTTGTCTCCTTACTTGTTACTTGTTCTCAATATACTCAGTTTTTATTTCAACTGAACCCCTGTCCTGTAACCACTCTAGCCACTTCTTCCTCTTTTCCTCCACTGCTCTCCTAACCTTTTCATCCCACCATGCCATACCTTTCTTCTCTGCTGTTACTCTTGCCACACCATACATCGCTTTAGCATTTCTAACTAAGCAATCCCTATAGGTATTCCACAGGCTGTCCAGATCCATTTCATTCTAATTCACTGATTCTAACTCTTCCCCTATTTTGGTCCTATATTCATCTGCCACTTCTTTGATCCTCAGCTTCTCGACTTTCAGTGTTTCTCCCTGACGGTTCCTCTCTCTCCTGATCCACCTCACTCCTCTCAGATTGATTTTGCATACCACAATCATATGATCTGACAGATCTCCACATCGTCCTCCCACGGCCCTCATATCAGCAACCATTGCCAGCATCGACCTCTCTACGAGCATGTAATGAATCAGGGTCCTTTCAACACGATCCCCGTTCCTTCTATATCATGTACAGTATATTTATGTGCACCTTTGTGTTTGAAATACGACACACACACACACTATGTTATTAAATATAATAATGAATAATGTGATGACGCAATGGGTCAAAGAAGAGACACGGTTTCGAGGTGAGGACACACCAGCAAGGTTAGATTTACTGTTCACCAAAGAACCCGATGTAATAGAATCATTGGAATATCTCTGTCCTTTGGGAAAAAATGATCACGTGGTCATTGAGTTCCAGATGTTAATAGGAAACGTCGAGACAAGAGACGAGCTTCATAGACAGGGAAGATACAACTTTGGGAAAGCAAATTTTACAGGATTGAGAAACTTTTTTGAAAATGTGGATTGGAGAAAATTCAGAGAAACAAGAGAGATACAGAGGAAGTGGGATATCTTTCTAGACCTCTATAATTTGGGAGTGGAAAAATTTGTACCAAGAGTAAGAGGGAAAGAAAACAGGAAAAAGGAGTGGTTTAATAGAAGGTGTATGATAGCAAAAAAATAGAGAGATAAGGCGTGGAACAATTGGAGAAAGAGAGGTAACGACAGAACAAAGGAAGAATATAAAAGAACAAGATATGAATACACAAGAATACAGTACGTAGAGAAGAAGAAAGGAATTTTGAAAAAGGTATAATTGACAAATGCAAGGATGAACCCAAACTGTTTTATAGATTTGTTAATGGCAAACTGAAACAAAAGGAAGGAATCACCAAGCTGAAAGTAGAAGGAGAGGTCTTTAAGGATGCGGCAATGCAAGCAGAAATAATGAACAAACGTTTCCAGTCAGTTTTCACTAAAGAAAAGGAGCTTGTGGAAGGGGAGGGAGTGATTAGAAATGTTCCGGTGATGAAAGATATAAAAGTGGAGGTACAGAAAGTGTATAAATTACTAGAAACTCAAGATGTAAGGAAGGCCCCAGGACCTGATGGAATTTCTAATTGGGTACTGAAGGAATGCAGAGAACAACTGGCGGATAAAATTCACAGCTTAATTGTATGCTCACTGGAAGAGGGGAAAGTGCCAAAAGAATGGAAGAGGGCAAATGTGGTACCAGTTTACAAGGGAGGAAACAGGGAAGAACCCCTGAATTATAGACCAGTGTCTCTAACCAGCATGGTCGCAAAATTGTGTGAGAGAATCCTGAAAGACAGATGGATAAAATATCTGGAAGAGATGAATATTTTGGCTGAATGTCAGTTTCGATTCAGAAGTGGAAAGTCATGTGTTTCTAACTTGTTGAGCTTTTACTCAAGAGCGATTGATGTGGTACAGGAGAGATGGTTGGGTGGATTGTGTGTACTTAGACTTAGAGAAGGCCTTTGACAAGGTACCTCATAAGAGACTAATGTGGAAACTAGAATATATAGGAGGACTAAAGGGGAAACTTCTGCAATGGATGAGAGACTTTTTGAGAGACAGACAAATGAGGACAGTAATAAAGGAAAAGATGTCTGGATGGAGGGAAGTAACAAGTGGAGTCCCTCAAGGCTCAGTGTTGGCGCCAGTAATGTTCCTGATTTACGTAAATGATATGGTAGATGGAGTGAACAGTTATGCAAGTCTGTTTGCTGATGATGTAAAAATCTTGAGGGAGATAGAGGTTGAGGAGGATTGTAAAATACTGCAGGAGGATTTGGATAGGATACACAATTGGAGCCGGACATGGGAAATGAAATTTAATGTAAAGAAATGTAAAATATTGGAAATGGGTAAAAGTACCAGGAGACCATCACTGAATTATTTTTTGGGTAATGAATTAATCACAAAAAGGAGAGAAGAGAAAGATCTGGGAGTGCTGGTTCAAGATAGTTTGTCACAAGAAAAGCACATTAACAAGATAGTTGGAGAGACTTATAAACTCTTGACTAACATAAGAGTAACATTTCATTATATGGATGAGGAAATGATGAAAAAATTGATAGTGGTCATGATCCGCTCCAGGTTAGAATATGCAGCGGTAGTGTGGTCCCCACACAAAAAGAAAGATATAAACAAGATTGAGAGAATACAAAGAACAGCAACCAAGATGGTCCCCAGTCTGACAGACCTGTCATACAGAGAGAGGCTGGAAAAACTGGATTTGCCTTCGTTAGAGGAAAGGAGAAAGAGGGGAGACATGATTGCAGTGTTCAGGACCATGGTGGGAGTAGATAAAATTGACAAAGATCTGTTTGTATGGGATAAGAGAGCAACAAGAGGACATGGAATGAAATTGAAAAAGTCAAGCTGCTTGAAGGATATCAAGAAATATAGCTTTCCTTACAGAAGTACAGACTTATGGAATAGCCTGGACAAAGAGATCGTCCAGTCTAAAAACTTAAACGAGTTTAAAGTTAAATTTGACTTATTGAGAAACAGCGACGGAAACCCACGAGCATAGTACATTCCGTGTATATCACAATTAGGTATATTAGGTAAATACTTAAATATTTGGAACGACTTAGACAAAGAGGTGGTGCATGAGAAAAACATTCATGTGTGTAAAGGTAGACTTGATAAATGTGGATATGGAGACAGGACAACACGAGCATTGCTCAATTCCTGTATACTACAAATAGGTAAATACAAATAGGTAAATACACACACACACAAATCATCATCCTCCGGACCTCCTTTCCTACACTAGGGCAGGGTGAGGAGTAGCACGTCCTGACAGTCTAAGTTTGCCCAATCCAATGGGCCACGCTTCCATTCACTCATCATTCAATCTCTCAGAATACTGGCTCTAACTGATACACCAAAAACATTCACAACACTCTGTAGCTTCACAGAAACATATCCGATAGAGTCAATCCGGACACCGTCACATTAAACAGGGGTGCAAATCTCTCATAAAGTACTTCTCAGAACATTCATCCAGCCAGCTTGATCTCGTCAGTTCCCTAGCCTCACCGACTTCCATACCTCTCTTCTTCACACACTCATCTATCATATCCTTCCACTTTCTCCTTGGCCTACCTCACCTCCCTCCTTCAAATTCTCTCAGATATACCTTTTTCACCACTCAATTGTTATCCATTCTCTCCACATGACCATACCATCTTGGTACACTCTCTTCGATTCTGGTGTCTATAGACTTCCTCACTCCGCATCTTTCGTGAATCACAATATTTCGTATCCTATCCACTCTCTGTGCTCCACATACATTTTTCAGCAGTCTCTCCTCCAGTGCTCTCACTCTTGACTATTCATTTTCATGCCTCACCATAGACTCACATCCAAATGTTAAAGTTGGCAACAACACTTCTTCACATAAGCCTCGTACAGCTGCAACACTCAAGCCTCTGTTTCTTATAAAGGCCGTCTTTCCTTCCTTGTGTCACTCTATTTTCCACTTATTTTGCATATTTTTCCTCTCTTTTCTATCACTACCCAGGTATTTGAACTCTCTCACCAATTCCAGTCTCTCCCCATTCACTGTAACATCACACTGGGAATCACCTTCTCTCTCGATTACCATCACTTTACTCTTTTCTACATTTACTCTCAAGGCAAGCCACTCATATACATCAGGCAAGCTCTACAGTAGTCTACCAAGTTCTTGGCCGGTATTTGCAAGTAGTACTACATCATCAGCACACAACAAATCTGAGATATTCCATTCATCACCATTCATTACAAATGCCATCCCTCTCTCCATTACACATGTTTATTACTTCTCTCATCACCTCATCCATACATAAAGTATACCGAACAACCATGGGTACATCACACAACCTTGCTGCATGTCCACACTGATCATGAACCATTCACTTAGATGTGGATTTACCCTTACACATGCCTCACTACCATCATGAAAACTCTTGATGGCATCTACCAACTTACCATCTACATTGTACATGTGCAAAGCCTTCCACAATCTTCTCTGTCCACTTTGTCATATGCATTTTCCAGATCCATGAATGCCATAAACACCTTACAGTCCTTCTCACAGGCCTTCTTCACTATCTGTCTTACTGCATATATTTGATTCACACATCCTCTGCCACTCTTAAAGCCACCCTGTTCATCACTCACTAGAACTTCTGATCTCTCTTACTTTATAAAAATTCTTCCATATACCTTCCCTACAACAGTTAATAAACTTATGCCATGATAATTCTTGCACTCACTTCGCTCACCTTCATTTTTGTACTGGGGTACAATTACAGCCCTTTTCCAATCTGCTGGCACAGTTTCACTCATCCATGCCATCTTCCATACCTCCAACAAGCACTTCATTCCACTCTCTCCACTACACTTCATCATTTCTGCATACACCTCACCAGCACCAGATGCTTTCCCATTTTTCAACCACTTCACAGCGTTCTTCATTGGTGGGAGTGTCACGTTTCCTGACACTGCATTCCTTTTCTGCACACCCCCAAAACCAATCGTGTTTACAGCCACTCTGCTCTCTCTGTTCCCAATCATCAGGCTTTCAAAATATTCTTTCCATCGGCTCCTTACATCATCCCATGGGTTAATAATCTACCACTTACATCCTTCACATTTTCATATTTCTTTCCCCTGTCACTTCTACATTTCTGCACCTCTTTCGAGAATAATGAATAAACCTCCGAACTTCTATAGATCTTGTGGTACAGAAATGCCATGGACCTCTCCAACAATGTAGCAATTATAAATACGGGGACCCTCTTGGTCATTACTTTACGAAAAATGGAAACTAAGACTAGTTCTACAATCTACAGCAGGAGAAAATTTAATGTATTCCATATGAACAATGGCAAGTCATTTCTATGCAAAGGGACACAGTGAAATGACAAAATCTGACATGCTAACAAAAGAACTGAGGAAATGTATACACACCATCAGCAGCTACATCGACAACTGTTTCAACAACTTCAGTCAATACAGCCTTCCACAGGTCGCTTGGAGTGAGAGTTTTGTCATCTGTTGATGTCAGCTCCCCGTCAGAGTTAAAGCAAATTCCAGGAGCCATTTCTTGCAGCTTCTTCAACTCACCATTAAACTGGGATTCTAATTCTTCTAAAGGTAACTGTGAAAATAGTTCGGGTAAATAATAATGACCATATTCACAAATGTGAAGGAGTAAAGATAAACAAGGAATATGTTTTTCACATACCAGTTAGAGCCAGGACTGTGGGACCTTAAATGATGAGTGAATGAAATGTGGCCCACTGAACTGGACAAACATGGACTGTCTGGATGTTGCTACTTCTCGCCCTGCCCTAAGATGGGAAAGGAGGTCCAGATGATGATGATGATGCTCTATCTCTCTATCCATTGCCAGACGCCTCAATCCCTTATGGGGTGGCCACAAACAAATCGCCCCCAAGTCGCCCTGTCCCCCACCATTTCACTGCCCTGCTCCCAACTCACACCCCCCTCCCTCATATACCTCTCCACCCCATCCCTCCATCTCATCCTTGGCCTCCCCCTCCCTCTTCCCCCCTCCACCTCACTCACATACACTCTCTTCGTCAGTCTTTCACCCTCCATCCTCTCCACATGGGCAAACGACCTCAGTACGTTCCTCATAACGCTTCCTATCACATCCACATCAACACCACAACGCTCCTTTATATCCTCATTTGTCAGCCTGTCTCTCCATGTGACTCCACAGGCTCCTCTTAAATAACTCATTTCCACTGCTCTCACTCTTGACTTGTGTCCTTCCAACAACGTCCAAGCTTCACTTCCGTACGTTAGAGTTGGTATCACAATACTGTCATGTAGTAACTTTTTCACTTCCATGCTCACTTCCCTGTTTCTTATCACTGCTTTCAAAGAACCAGCAACCTTTCTTCTCTGCTGTACCCTTTCAAGCACTACACCCTCCAAACCTCCATCCTTACTCATCACACTACCCAAGTACTTAAACGTACTCACATTTTCCAATTCCTCACCATCCAACCTCGCTGTACATTCACTGACTTCACCTCTCTCAAAGACCATCACTTTACTCTTCCCTACATTCACCTTTAGATTCCGTTTCTTACACACTCTCCCAAACTCATCCACCAAGCCTTGCAGCTCCTCTTTGTCTTCACTCAACAACACAGTATCATCTGCAAACAACAGTACAGGGAGTTTCCAAACACTATCCTCTCTAACCAGGGCCACTCCAACATCCACTACCCTACCTTGTACCTCTTTTATTACCCCATCCATGTACAGATTGAACAACCATGGAGACATGACACATCCCTGTTTCAACCCAACTTTCAAAGAGAAAAATTCACTTAGTTCACCATCCACACGCACTGCAGCCTTCGCACCATCGTACATACTCTTCACAGCATTCAACAACTTCCCATCTACTCCATATATTCTTAACACTTTCCACAGTCCTTGTCTATCCACCCTGTCATATGCTTTCTCCAAATCCATGAAAGCCGCATACAACTTCTTTCCCTTCTCTAGAAACTTTTCCACTAAAGATCTAAGAATGAATATCTGATCTACACAACCTCTTCCCTTCCTAAAGCCTCCCTGTTCTTCTCCAACTAATTTCTCTGCTCTTTCTCTAACTCTGTCAATAAGTACCCTACCATACACTTTTCCTATTATACTATGAAGACAAATGCCCCTATGATTACCACATACTTCTTTTTCCCCTTTTCCTTTGTACAATGGAATAATTATACCTGACTTCCAATCCTCCGGGACTCTAAAGAATGAAATAAATGAAAAGGAACCAAAGAATGAGGAATGAGAAGTGATTGTACCACAGCCAGGGTACTTACAGCACGTCTGCGGCTGCCTTCTCTAATGGCTTTGGCATTGGTGAAAATGCTCTTGAAGCATGTACAGTAATCTAGTGTTGTGCTCCACATACAGTAATTCTTTGCACTGTGAGTTATAATTGTTTAACACTGCAAATTGTTAATTGCACCACGCCAGTTTCAACCGCCAGTTTGCACTCCACAGTTAATCCTCTGCACTTTAAATTCTAATTTCTTAACACTGCACAACACTGTAAATTCCCATGTGGTCTAGTGGTGAGGTATTGCAGTTTATTCAATGTTTATTTACCAAAAACGAGCATGTGTGGCATCCACTGCGATAAGCATCTACTCATGATCGAAGTTAGGCAGTAACAGTAGGTGGTGATGGGGAAACAGAGTTGCCAGATCGTAATGGCCACATTACCAAACTCCTCATTTTTCACTGCCAAATTTAATTTTTCATTACCAAATTCCTAAAGCTAGCATTAATTCTTCACTAATTACTGTATATATACAAGTGTAAATACATGTAATCATTCTCCTTATAATTAACAGTATGTTGATTATTTTCACACTATGTTGGCTAGCTGATTAATCAGAGAGAGCAAACAATCCACCATCTCCATCCTGTGTATCCTCATACATGTGAAAAATCCATTTGGTAATGCATTATTTTGATCCATTACCAAACGAATTTTTCATTACCAAATTGGCCCACATTTGGTAATGAAAAATACCAAATGGCAACCTGACAGGGGAGGGGGGAGGAAGGAAAGGGTGAAGGGTCTGTAGTGTAACAGCTGTTCGGTGCCGTGCGACAATTTCAAATTACGGATGGGAAAAAATTCGGATTTCTGGGGGGAGGGGATTTTTTCCCTCTTTTTGGCCATTTTTGGGTTCCGAAGGTCCAGGCCCACATTGTCCGGTGAGTGGGGTGTCCGGAAAGTACGGGAATTACTGTATATATATATATATATATATATATATATATATATATATATATATATATATATACTGTATATATATATATATATATATATATATATATATATATACACACACACACACACACACACACACACAATACCCTCGTGTCCAAGACGATAATATTGTCACCTGTGGTGGGTGGGGGTGCCCATCATCCACCTACTTAGTGTAGTGGTACTCTGTTTTTAAGGTAGCTCTACATCGAGTGGCAGGTCAAATGATTTCCTGTAAACCAGGAAAGCATTTACAATGCCGAGTGGTAACCTTATAACCAACCAACACAACTTCCCTAAGTGACGGCAAGTGGGTTGGCGGAGGGTTAGTGCCCCTCCCCGGAAAATAACTAACTAAACATACAAACAAGAAGCCTCGAACCAGGACTGACCAAAAAATGACAACTAAGGATGAACAAAGGACATGATAATGATGGCGACATGGAATATAAGGGGTGCAAATGATGAGGTGAAAGAGAGAGAGATTTTCCAGGTGCTTCACTGTGCGAAAGTGGATGTATGTGGATTAACTGAAACCAAATGGAGAGGAAAGAGAGTGAGAGAATGGGAGTATGGATGGGGTATATGTGCAGGAGTAGGTGAGAATGAAAGGGCAAAAGAAGGAGTGTGTATTGTTGTGAGTATCAGATTGAAGGAGAATATAAGAGACTATGGATCAGTTGGTTCAAGGATTGTGTGGGTAAGATTGAAAGTTGGCTACAAATGTGGGCAATTGTGAGCGTGTATGCGCCATAGCACAATTGTGCAAGCAGAGTGAGAGAAGAGTTCTGGACAAATGTGGAAGTGCACATGGAAAAGTTTGAAAGGAATGAGAGTGTGTTTTTGATTTGTGATATGAATGGTAAAGTAGGGAATGTCAAGATGGATGGAGTAGTTGGTGAGTGGGGTGTGCCTGCAGAGATAGATGAGAATGGCAGTGCCTTAGTGGACATTTATGCCGGGAGGGGGTTCGTGATAGCCAATACCCTCTTTAGGCACAAAATGATCCACAGGTATACATGGAAAGTGATGAGAAGGGTGGGTGGTGAACTGAATGAAAAGAAGGCAATGATTGCTTATGTGTGTGTGGATGAAAGGACGCGAAGGCGTGTAATGGATGCAAGAGCATACAGACGTTGGGGGAGTGGACTTTCTGACCACCACTTGGTGGTGGCCGGAATCAAGGTCCAAGTAAAATGGAGAAATAGAAGAAGGGAAGGACGAGTGGAAGGAGTAGATGCAAGGAGAGTGGAAAGGTTACAAGAGGATGAGAAAAAGGCACAATATAAGAGAGAAGTGGAGGAACGACTGGGTAAATATAAATTACATGGAAGGTGTGTGCAAGATATTCACAGAATATGTGCGCATGTAAGGTGGTGTGTGGGGTGAAGAGAAGAGGAAAGGGGGTGCAAGGAACAGCATGGTGGAATGAAGAGGTGAGACAAGCTGTGGCAACAAAAGAAGAAAGCATATAATGAATGGACAAGAAATAGGGGCGTGGAAGAAGTTGAGAGACGGAAGAGAGAATTATATGTAGAAAGGAAGAAAGAAGTGAAAAGATTAGTAAGAGAGTGGATGAGGAATGTGGAAAGAATTTGAGTGTAAAGTGGAGGGACTGCAAGAAAATGTTCTGGAAAGAGGTAAGGAGAGTTAAACAGGGTGGAAACGAAGGTATTAGGGGAGTGAAAGATAAAAATGGTAGATTACTAGTGGAGAAGGGAGAAAAAGTGAGCAGATGAAGAGAACACTTTAAGGAATTGTTGAACACAGAGAATGAAAGTAATGCAAGTATAAGTGGCTGAGGAATGGCTGGGAAAAGGAGGGAGGTAAGAAGACAGGAAGAAACCAGTAGGATGGAAGTTATGGAAGCAATGAAGAAAGTCAAAATGGGGAGAGCCCTAGAAATTGATGGAGTGTGTGGTGAAATGCTGATGCATGGGGGAGAGAGAGTAGTATAATGGATGTGGAAGATGTGCAGATTGGCCTGGGAGGAAGGTAGAGTCCCGGAGGATTGGAAGTCGGGTATAATTATTCCCTTGTACAAAGGGAATGGGGAAAAAAAGTGTGTGGTAATCACAGGGGCATTTGTCTTCTTAGTGTTATAGGAAAAGTATATGGTAGGACACTTATTGACAGAGTTAGGGAAATAACAGAGGAATTAGTTGGAGAAGAACAGGGAGGTTTTAGGAATGGAAGAGGTTGTGTTAATCAGACATTCGTTCTTAGATCTTTAGTGGAAAAGTTTCTAGAGAAGGGAAAGAAGCTATATGCAGCCTTCATGGATTTGGAGAAAGCATTTGACAGGGTGGATAGACAAGGACTGTGGAAAGTATTAAGAATATATGGAGTAGATGGGAATGTGCTGAATGCTGTGAAGAGTATGTATGAGGGCGCTAAGGCTGCCGTGTGTGTGGATAGTGAACTGAGTGAATTTTTTTATTTGAAGACTGGGTTGAAACAGTGATGTGTCATGTCTCCATGGCTGTTCAACCTGTATATGGATGGGGTTATAAAAGAGATACAAGGTAGGGCAGTGGATGTTGGAGTGGCCCTCATGAGAGAGGGCAGTGTTTGGAAACTCCCCGTACTGTTGTTAGCAGATGATACTGTGTTGTTAGGAGAAGACGAAGGGGAGCTGCAAGGCTTGGTAGCTGAGCTTGGGAAAGTGTGTATGAAACGGACTCTAAAGGAGGATGCAGGTAAGAATAAAGTTATGGTCTTCAAGAGAAGTTAAGTCAGTGAATGTACAGTGAGGCTGGATGATGAGGAAATGGAAAATGCTAGTATGTTTAAGAACTTGGGTAGTGTGATGAGTAAGGATGGAAGTTTGGAGGGTGAAGTGCTTGAAAGGGTACAACAAGGAAGAAAAGTTGCTGGTTCCTTGAAAGCAGTGATAAAAAACAGAGAGGTGAGCATGGAAGTAAAAAAGTTGCTGTATTGTGATACCATGTCTAACGTAGGGAAGTGAAGCTTGGATGTTGTTGGAAGGCCACAAGTAAAGAGTGAAAGCAGTGGAAATGAGTTATTTGAGAGAAGCCTGTGGAGTCACATGAAGAGACAGGCTGACAAATGAGGATGTGAAGGTGTATAGTGGTGTGGATATGGGTGTGATAGTAATCGTTAGGAGAAACACATTGAAGTGGTTTGGCTATGTGGAGAGGATGGAAAGTGAGAGACTGGTGAGGAGAGTGTATGTGAATGAGATGGAGGGGGAGAGAGGGAAGGGGAGGCCAAGAATGAGATGGAGGGATGGAGTGGAGAGGTATATGAGAGAGGGGTGTGTCCGTTGGGAGCAAGGCAGTGAAATGGTGGGGACAGGGCGACATGGAGGCGATTTGTTTGTGGCAACCCCATACGGGATTAAGGCGTCTGGGGATAGAGAGATAGAGGGTCCCATCTAGGACGAGAAACGTCTTGGACCAACACAAGACCTTATGGAAAAAATTAATATTGTCACCAAATCTTCTAAAAGTGTCCCTAAAAACATTAACCAAGTCCTATTTTGGCATCAAAATAAATATCCTCACCTTCAAAGAGTGTGTTTCTGAGCTTGTTATACCCAGCTTAGTTGTCAATTATCTCAAGATTAGTAGCCCAAGGTAGATGGCAGCACTTCAATGGGTTATCAGATGGTTTCCTAGGCATGGTTACATAAGGAGAGGCTATAACCTAAGAGCAAATGCTGAGTGCAATACATGGCAAGTGTGTCCATGACGCTCGTCACTCTGGTGAGAGAGAGAAAAGCAAGCCCCGGTTGCTCATCACGTGACCAGGTGCCAATATTTTATTGGACAACATCACTTCTGCGTCACACTCCAGGGCGTGGGAACCGTGTAGGACCGGGTGAGATCGTCATAGTTGTATTCTCCTCGGATTTGGGCTGTTATGAACCACTGGTTCAGCATTGGATGTATGCAACTGTATTACAGCATTATATTAGATTATTATTCATGGTCTCTGTCTTGGATGCAAAACACCTTGGACAAACCCAACCTGGACAAACCCGTCTTGGCCACGTGGGTACTGTACACACACACATACACACAATATTATATATATATGTGGAATAGTCCTTGACTACTAGTGTGCTAATTTTAATCTCAGAAATTACTGTAGGTGTATTTTTTCCACAATGCATTAACTCTAAGTTATTTTTGCCCAATTTAGCTAATGATCAAAATGTTACTTTTAAGTACAAATGTTGTTTCATTAATGATTAATGGCTGGTCAGCCAAGATTTTATGTACAGTACTATCAAGTATAAGTGCAGTACAGTATTTTATTTTTGGGGTAATGACCAGAAGCTTACATAAGTTATGTGTTTCATATATCGTTAATTAGTAAGGTCTGGTTTAGATTTAGAAGCTACAATGTTTTATTTTTACTATTTGTCTAACGTTAGAGGGGTGTGTATCTTCATGGAAGATAAAAAGTTACGGTACGTGTTTTATGTTTCACACTGTTTGCCGAGTGACAAAGACGTTATTTGCTTAAAAGTAGGTCCTATTGTAAAATATAAAACAAAAGTACAGCTTTCACTTCATACTTAAAAATAAAAATCCAATTAAAAAGGCTTATGGAATTGTGATATTTTGATGTAGTCTAATACATTAATAGAGTATTGTGATGATGGTGACATATTTTTGTGTTTTAGACTTTCATTCTGCACTGTTTGTTTGTTTCTAGATCCTACCTCACCCCCATTTGGGACAAGAGCTTCTGATGATGATGATTTTTTAAAATAAATAAATAACACAATGGAGGAAGGAAAAACAAATGAGTAAAAAAAAAATTATCCATACACCAGATTACTAGTGTCCTCTCTTCATAAAATATCTGTAACAGTTAGACTTGAACAGTTGTGGGTTGAAATTTGGAGGGAAACAACTCTGGGGAAGCGAGTTCCAGAGAGATGTAGTTCGGGGAATGAAAGAATTCTGACAGGCAGAAGTTCTGCAATATGGCTGAGTGACATTCCAGTCATGAGCGCTACCAGATGCCCGTGTAGCACGAGGGAAGGCATGGAGAGGTGGCACCATGGATGCAACTTCGTCAGAGCATTTGCCAAAAAAATATCTGTAAAATAATGCAAGGGAGGCAACATTCCTTCTTACTTGCAGGGAGGTAGTCTATATGTAATGACAGGGTTGTTAATGATTCTAACAGCTTTGTTCTGAATTTTGACTAGTTGTCTTAATGCAATCTCTCCACAACCATTCCACATGGGTGAGCAATATTCAAGCTGAGAGCGCACATGACTCTTATAAATTATAGCTAACTGCTCATCAGCGAAGAAGTTACGGACTCTGTACAATAATCCAAGTTTCTTTGAGGCGGTTTTAGCAAGAGATCTAACATGAGAGGTCCAGCTGAGGGCACTTATGTGAGATGCCAAGAATTTCAATACTTTTGGAGATGGAAATATTAGTAGCATTGAAGGTAATGTACAAATCTGGCAATATCTGTCTATTAGTAAACTGTATATATTTAGTTTTACTAGCATTAAAAGAGACAAGGTTGTTTTGTCCCCATTCACTGATCGTAGATAGATCTTGATTATGGAGATAGCTGTACTGAGTTGAGAGGTGGAGATAACAGACTTTGTAAATGGATGTCTGAGTATGAATGAACTATGTAGTGTTGAGTCATCTGCATATGAGTGAATGGGATTGTGGGTGACAGATAAGAGATCATTAATATGAACCAGAAATAGGGTTGGCACCAGAACTGATCCCTGTGGCACGCCGGCGTTGAGTGGAAATTGGAATATACATCATCTACTTTTACTCTTATTTTCCTGTCACTAAGATATGAAGAAATCAAAGGAACAAAAGACATTAGTCCATAGCAAGGGAGTTTGGACAGCAGGGAACGGTGCCATACTCTGTCGAAAGCTTTAGAGATATCAAGAGCTACTGCATGAGTTTCTCCAAAAAGATCAATTGATTGATGGACGGTATGAGTTAAGAGATTGAGTATGTCAATGGTGGATCTTTCATGGCGAAAACCATACTGTCTATCACTAATTAAGTTGTTGGATTCAAGATGTTTAACAATGTGTTTATTAATTAAAGTTTCAAATACCTTACCAAGAGAAGATGTGACAGCTGTAATTGGAGGGGTCAGACAAACCTCCTTTCTTCGGAATTGGGTGGATATTGGCTTCTTTCCATGAATTTGGGAATAAAGAAGTACGTATGCATAGTCTGAATAATTTAGCTAGGACAGAGGCAAGTTCAGGGGAACACTTTTTCAAAACAATTGGCAGAATTCCATCTATCTATCTATTGCCAGACGCCATAATCCCGTACGGGGTGGCCATTTGACTCTGAGTTATTTGTTTAACAGGGAGGGGCACTAACCCTCCACCAACCAACTTGACATGTAGGGAGCACATATGGTTTGGTTATATGGTTACCACCCAGCATTGTAAATGGTTTCTTGGCTTACATGAAACCATTTGGCTTGTCACTCAATGTAAACCCATCTGTAATGGAAAGAAGAGCAATAAGCAGTGACATGAATGATGGGAGAAATAGGAAGAGAGGAGGGCAGGCACAGAAAAAGAATGATAAAGGCTAAGGATGAAGTAGGCAGCACTACATCAAGTGAGTGGATGATGGTCGCCACCACCTACCACTAATGATGATGATGATGATTTTTTTTTTTTTTTTTTTTTTTTTTTTTTTAAACACTGTCCCCTTTTTTTGATAAGGGCTAAGGTGTTGCCCCTGGGTAGGGGAGCTTTGGTTTTGGAGTGTGTAGCACTTTATGACAGGATGCTCTTCCAAATATCTACCAATACCAATGACCCTTGGGTGGACTCGAACCTCTGACCCTTCAGTCAGAGCGCTGTAAACCACTGGGCCATGGCTCAGTGATGGTGATGCATTGTGTTTGTGTTTTACTTAGTATCTGATTCTAAATTATAGTTTACATATTTATGTTCTTGTTTTAACCCCAGTTCATATTAATTTACTCTATGTTCAGATTTTAACACAGGATGCATACACATTTACATTTATGATCTTGATTAGTTCATTTTTCAACTAAAATATATATATATATATATATATATATATATATATATATGTAGTATATAATTTTTTAAGTACCAGCATTTTTTCATGTTAGCTAAACATTTAGATTTGCAAGTAACAACCAAATAAAGCAATACATTTCTGAATAGCAGCAATAATTAAATTCTGTATATGATTTAATTATATACATTTTACTGAAGATTAACAGAAAATAATTATGAAATGAAATAATTTGTTCACAGCTCTTGTACCACCGAAAGTAAACACAAAGCCAAAGTCATACCACTGATGGAACACTGCCAGTGTGTGTGTGGGTTTATGTGACTCGCAAGTGTGTACCTGTCTGCCACAGCTCCATGACATAAGGCTGCTGTTTAGGTATTTGTTTCGAGTATCTTTCTAACCTCAGTGATATATTATTAGGTCCTAAATATTCTGTATGTTTTAGCATTTTACCATTTACAACAGTCAAATGAATGTCGACCTTATCTTTGAAAATTACAACCTTAGTTCACACTTAAAATGGCTGATTAAGTGCTAGCATCTAGGGTCATTGAGTAAAAATATATATATATATATATATATATATATATATATATATACAGCCGATTTAGATACGATTCCGATTATAGAACAATTTTTCCCCTCCGCTACCAATACCGCTACTCATCGGCTTTTCCTTGCCATTTTACAGCACTAATGGCAACAGGGAGTAATGATGAAGGACAATATTATATATATTGTACAATACAAAAGACGAACATATCCTGAGCCATTCTGGATGAACTTGAGTGTTGGGTGTCTTGCAACAAAAAGACTGATGATAATAATAATCATCTTACGAAATTTATCTAAGACACTGGGTGAGTAGAAACCAGAGTTACTGGAAAACAGTATAGTACTTAAATAAGATGGAGGTACTGCATATAAAAAATGAAATATATAAATGATGGTGTGTGAGAGAAACATGGACTGTATATGAGTCAGTGTTGAGGATTAATATTTTTGTCAGCACCTTTCTAAATTTTGATATATGGCATTAGGTAACAGCAACACAGATACAGGCAACAGTAAAGCAGGTTAAATAAATAAAAACAACTAGCTCTAGGAATTTTAAAATTAATACAAACAAAAATACTCAGATACCTTTGCAGCAAATGGGTTACTTTTCACAAATGCAGTCAGTAACTGG
Source organism: Coenobita brevimanus (assembly GCF_032717465.1). Taxonomy (NCBI): domain Eukaryota; kingdom Metazoa; phylum Arthropoda; class Malacostraca; order Decapoda; family Coenobitidae; genus Coenobita; species Coenobita brevimanus. The sequence goes on from NC_137008.1 coordinate 54,513,795, forward strand.
ACTGCATTCTTCCGTACCACTGATGACTTGTCTTGTAAGCGTCCCAACACAAGTTCCAGTACATGATGCTGTCTACTTAGAGGCACTGCTTTTTCAGTAACGAGATCACTCCATATCTGTAGAACCTGATGAACAAAAACTAAGGAAAGTTATCATTTACGGTACCAAATCATCAACACACACACACACGCACACACATTACTGAAGAGGGAATCACCTGTACACAAGAGAAGGATATTTGTGAAGCACTAAATAAGAATTTCCAATCAGTTTTTACAGAAAAAATTTTGAGAGGGACTATGTGGAACATGCATGCCCACACATACTACCAGATATACAAATATCAGAAAAAGTAATACAGGAGGAGTTAAGTAAATTAGACAGAGGAAAAGCAAATGGTCCTGATGAAATTTCATGTTGGGTGCTACGAGAATGTGCAAAGTAGTTGAGTAAACCATTATTTTTCATTTTCAAGAAATCCTTGAGTCAAGGTAAACTGATATTTGGAAGAAAGCAAACATTGTATCCTTATACAAGAAAGGGAATTGACAAAATCCACTCAACTACCAACCAGTGTTGTAAGCAAGGTATTAGAAAAGCTTATAAGAAAAGTTTGGGTAAATCATCTGGAAGAACACTGTATGATAACAGAAAGACAGTTTGGTTTCCGAGAAGGAAAATCATGTGTTACTAATCTGTTGAGCTACTATGACAGAGTAACAGACACAACACAGGAAAGAGAAGGATGGGTGGACAGTATCTATTTAGATTTCAAGAAAGCATCTGACACAGTACCACACCAAAGACTTTCATGGAAATTGCACCATCAAGGAGGAATTCGAGGCAAACTGTATTGTTGGATGCAAGATTTTCTCATAAAAAAGAGAAATGAGAACAGTACTAAGGGGAAATTACTCTTCATGAAAAGAAGTGACTAGTGGAGTACCACAGGGTTCAGTGCTGGCACCAATCATGTTTTTAGTGTATATAAATGATACAGACAGTAACACTGGAAATGAAAGCTATCTAAATATGTTTGCAGATGATGCAAAAATACAAAGGAGAATTACTAACACAGACTCTTGTAAAGAGCTACAAGAAGAATTACGGTAAATAAACTTCATGAATGGAGTAATACATGGCAAATGGAATTCAATGTGGACAAGTGTCATGTAATCAAGTTTGGTAAAAGTGGATAAAGACCTGACTGGGATTATACGTTAGGAAATAAAACCCTACACACATCAGAAAGAGAGAAGGACCTAGGTGTGATTATCAATAACAGACTATCTCCGGCTGACCACATCAGTGAGAAGGTACGGAACATGTATACACTGCTTGCAAATATGAGAACAGCATTCACATACATAAATGAAGACATGCTAAGAAGGATAATAACATCATTCATCAGACCAACCCTGGAGTATGCATCAGTAGTCTGGAGTCCTCATCTCAAAAAACACATAGACAAGATTGAAAAAGTTCAAAGGGCCCCTACAAGATGGGTACCAAGCTTAAGGGATCTAAGCTACGAAGAAAGACTAAATAAACTGAATCTACCAACACTACAGGAGAGAAGGAAAAGAGGTGACATGATAATGCTATATAAATGCATATCAGGGAAGGAGAAAATAGACATAAATGATTACTTAACCTATGGGGAAGCATCAGCAAGAGGGCACTGCAAAAAACTGCATAAGAAGAGAGGTGATAAAGACATAAGGAAATTCAGTTTCCCAAACAGAGCAACTGATCAGCAGAATGCACTACCAAATGAAATAATGTGTGCCAAAACAATTCACAAATTTAAGGATATGTACGATAAATATGGTTTAAGACACGGGACAGTACGAGCTTGACTCATTCCTGTAATGATACAATTAGGTAAGAACACACACATACTTTGGGACAGCAAACTTTACAGGATTAAGGACATTTTTTGAAAATGCGGATTGGAGAAATTTCAGAGAAACATGAGAGATACAGAGGAAGTGAGATATCTTTCTAGACCTCTTTAATTCGGAAGTGGAAAAACATGCTCCAAGAGTAAGTGGGAAAGAAATCTGAAAGAAGGATTGGTTTAACTGGAAAAAAAAAAAATAATAAAAAAAATAAAAATAAAAGGACATGGTATGGAACAACTGCAGGAAGAGAGGTAATAACAGAACAAAGGAGGAATATAGAAGAACTAGAAATGAATATACAAGAATATGTACAGAGGAAGAAAGGAATTTTGAAAAATATATAATTGACATATGTAAGGAAGAACCCAAATTGTTCTACAGAGTGTTAATGGCAAACTGAAACAAACGGAAGTAATCACCAAACTAAACATAGGAGAGGTCTATAAAGATGCAGCAATGCAAGCTGAAATAATGAACAAAGGTTTCCAATTGGTTTTCACTAGAGAAGGGGATTTTGTGGAGGGGGAGGGAGTGACTAGAAATATAGTGGTAAAAGATATAACAAGTGGAAGTGCAGGAAGTGTATAAATTACTGGAAACTCATGATGTAAGGAAAGCCCCAGGACCAGATGGAATCTCCACTTGGGTACTGAAAGAATGTGCAGAACAACTGGTGGATAAGATTCACGGTTTAATTATGTGTTCATTGGAAGAAGGGAAAGTGCCTTGGGAATGGAAGAGGGCCAGTGTGGTACCAATTTATAAGGGAGTAAACAAGGAAGAACCCCTGAATTATAGGCCAATCTCCCTGACCAGCGTAGTCGCAAATTAGTGCGAGAGAATTCTGAAATACAGATGGATAAAATATCTGGAGGAGATGAACATTTTGGCTGAAAGTCAGGTTGGATTCAGAAGTGGAAGGTCGTGCGTTTCCAACTTGTTGAGCTTTTACTCAAGAGCGATTGATGCGCTACAGGAGAGAGACAGCTGGGTGGATTGTGTGTATTTACATTTGTGGAAAGCCTTTGACAAAGTACCTCACAAGCAACTAATGGGGAAATTGGAGCACACAGAAATGACAATGATTAGGTGCATGTGCAGTGCGTCCCTGCGTCCAAGGCCTGGAGGGGCTGGGTTTACAATGGAAGAGTTGAGAGGTAGGATGTGACTGGAGTGTATTGGTGTGGTGATGAGGAGAGGTAGATTGAGGTGGTTTGGACATGTGGAGAGGATGGGGGATGATAACTGGGTGAGGAAGGTGAGAAGTGTTAATATTGGGGGTGGGGTTATGAGAGGTAGACCGAGAAAGACATGGGACGAGGTCATTAAGTGTGACCTTAGGGTTAAGGGACTGAACAGGGAGGCTGCAATGGATCGTGCAGCGTGGAGAGCCGCCATTAGGTGACCAAGGCCGACACATGCAAGCATGTTGGAGCCTTTAAAAACGAAAACGAAACAGAAGGACTGAAAGGCAACCTCCTGGAGTGGATGAGAGACTTCTTGAGAGACAGACAAATGAGGATATTAATAAAGGACAAGATCTCTGGATGGAGGGAAGTAACAAGCAGAGTCCCACCGGGCTTGATGTTAGCGCCAGTAATGTTCCTGATTTACATAAATGATATGGTAGAGGGAATGAACAGTTGTGCAAGTCTGTTTGCTGATGATGCAAAGAACTTGAGGAGAGTAGAAGTTGAGGAAGACTGTAAAATGCTACAGGAAGGCCTGGATAGGATTCATGATTGGAGCTGGTTGTGGGAAATGAAATTTAATGCAAAAAAATTTTTAAATATTGGAAATGAGTAAAAGTATCAAGAGGCCATCACTGAATTACATGATGGGTAATGAACCAATCACAATAGCAAGAGAAGAGAAAGATTTGGGAGTGCTGGTCCAGGACAGTTTGTCACCGGAAAAATACATTAACAAGACAGTTAAGGAGATGTACAATCTCTTGACTAACGTAAGGGTGGCATTCCATTACATGGATGAAGAGATGATGAACAAATTGATAGCGGCCATGATCCGCCCCATGTTGGAATATGCGGCAGTAGTGCGGTCTCCACACAAAAAGATATAAACAACCTAGAGAGAATACAAAGCACAGCAACCAAGACGGTCCCCAGCCTAGCAGATCTGTCGTACGGAGAGAGGCTGGAAAAGCTGGATTTGCCTTCCCTAGAAGAAAGGAATGAGAGGTGCGACATGATTGCAGTGTTCAGGACCATGATGGGAGTAGATAAAGTTGACAGAAAAGACCTGTTTGTATGGGATGAGAGTAACAAGAGGGCATGGAATGAAACTGAAAAAGCCAAGTTGCTTGAAGGATATCAAGAAATATAGCTTTCTATATAAATGCAATGACCTGTGGAATAGCCTGGACAAAGAGACTGTCCGGCCTACAAACTTAAATGAGTTCAAAGCAAAATTTGACCTATCGAGAAAAAGAGATTGGACCCCACGAGCGTAGCTCATTTCCTGTATATTACAACTGGGTAAACACACACACACACACACACACACACACCAAAAGAATAAAGCCACTCAAAATTTTTCCATATCCAGTGACATGTTTTACTAATTCTTGCTACCTCCAGACAATTTTATTTCATTCTGAGACCTTTTGTAGTAAAGGCCTTATCTAAAACCTCAAATTGGAAAGGAGTTGACTGTCATCATCTGGAGGTAGGAAGAATAATTAAATAAATGAATTGAGGGAATTAGAAAATGTCATTTTACTTAATGGTTAAGTTTCTGCAAACATGCAATTCCATACCTCAACAAATTTATATGTGGTGAAAGCGATGAAAGTTCTCGTACTGAAGTATCAACAATTATAATAACCATTACTCTACCCTAATTTTCCATATTCACAGGGAGTAAGGAGACCCAAAGTTTTGCTCTTACTATTGCAATGAGGATAAACTTTCACAAAAGGGAACCAAAAATAAAAATCACCCCACCTGAGCTGCAGGATACCACCATACTTGCAAATCAAGTGTAAAGCATTGAAGCTAATGCTCCATTAGGACAGGAGAAGGTGGTCATTCTGTACTGTTATTAGCTTTTACCAAAACTTCAGTGTCAGTATTCAGAATAAGGAACACAGGAAATTACATTTGCTTTGTCAAGGAAATTTTATTACCAGCTAAGTTAATTCCTAATTTAATTACCTACTTCTGATATACAAATGGTGTTGGTAAACTTGAAAAATCCCAAAAGTACAATGATGAGCAAATTTCTCATATCGGACTGTATGGCCTTTATAAACTTCCACTTCCCGTCCAAAAAATAAACATTCATAATCATCATCATCATCATCATCACCATCATCCACACCTCCTTTCCTACCCTAGGGCAGGGAGAGGAGTAGCAATGTTCAGACAGCCCAAATTTGCCCAGTCCAATGGGTCACATGTCCATTCACTCATCATTCAAGCCCTAGGAATCCTGGCTCTATCGGATACGCCAAAAACATTCGCCAAGATCTGTAGCTTCACGTAAACATATCCAACTGAGTCAATAAGGACACTGCCATGTTGAAAAGGGTTGCCAAATCCTTGATCATCCACTTCTCCTCACAACATTCATCCAGTCAGTCCAATCTCTTGTCAGTTCCCTAGCCTCACCAACTTCCACACCTCTCTTCCTCACACTCATCCACCATATCTCTCCACCTTCTCCTTGGCTACCTCGCCTCCTTCCTCCTTCAAAATCGCTCAGATATACCTTTTTCACCACTCTATGGTTATTCATTCTCTCCACATGACCATACCATCTCAGTATGCTCTCTTCAATTCTGGTGTCCATAGACTTACTCACTCTACATCTTTCACAAATCTCATTATTTTGTATCCTACCCACCCTCTGAACATTCCTCAGCAGTCCCAACTTCATTGCTCTTACTCTTGACTTTTCGTTTTCATGCCACACCATAGTCTCACATCCATATGTTAAAGTTGGCACTAACACTCATTCATGTATGCCTTGTGCAGCTGCAACACTCAGGCCTCTGATTCTTATCAAGGCCTTCCTTGCACCAGCTACTTTTCTTCCTTTGTCACTCTACTTTCAACTTCTTTAGCACATCTTCCTCTCTATTCTATCACTGTACCCAGGTATTTGAACTATCTCACCAATTCCAGTCTCTCTCCATTCACTGTAACATCACACTGGGAGTTACCTTCTCTCTCAATAACCATCACTTTACTCATTTCTATATTTACTCTCAAGGCACGATGCCCACATACATCAGCAAGACTCTGCACTAGCCTATCAAACTCTCGTCCGGTACTTACAAGCAGCACTGCATCATCAGCATACAACAAATTTGAGATATTCCATACATCACCATTCATTACCAATGCCATCCCTCTCTCCATTACTTGTGTTTTTACTTCTCTCATCACCCCATCGACATATATACTGAACATAATAATACAGCAATAATATAACAATTTCACTCAGACAGCAGGGCCTTTATTAAACAACTCCCCATTACCACACACACACAAAAATAATAATAATAAAAAATTAAAAAAATAATAATACAAAAATACTCACCTTGCTGCGAACAAGAGCCTGTGTGTCATGGAGATGTTCTTCTAGGTGATCTAGGCACTGGTCTCGCAACTCTCGGTTCTTGCCTTCCAGATCATCACTACTCACTACGTGAAGAACCACTGACCCCAGAACCGACAGCACACATGTACGCATGAAGTATGCCTGCACCACCATGCCATACACAAATTATACAACAGCAAAGACTGTCGACATCATCTCCCAAGTGTAATGTTCTTACTAATACTTCAGATTAACAATAATAGCTTCTGCCATAATACCCCCTTCAAGGCAATGAGATCTGAGGATAAGCTGTTGTTGTCCACAGCATTCAAGGGTAGCAGACAGAACTATGTCCTTGGTAGCATTCCATAATAAATAAATAAATAATAATAATAATAATAATACAGTAGTAGTAGTAGTCATAATAATAATAATAATAATAATAATAATAATACAGTAGTAGTAGTAGTAGTAGTAGTCATAATAATAATAATTAATAATAATTTCATTCATTCATCATCTAATCCTGTGCTTCCCCATGGGGAGAGTAGGAGCCCAGGGCTAGGCAAGTTGGTCCTGACATTTAAGATGAGTGACCAGCCACCACTTATCCCTGAGTGGCATTATGTGAGCAATAAACCCCAACAACCCCTCAAATATAAACCTGCCAAGGCTCAACCCAATAGGGGCGCCTTAATTACCCACTAAACCACCAGGTGCCATAATTAGGTTACATGATTACCACCCAGTATAGTAAATGGTTTCCTGGTGTATGGGAAACCATTTGGGTTATCACTCAGTGTAGAGTCACCAGTAGGCACAAGAAAGAATGAAGGAAAGAAAGACAGAAGAGGATGGAAGGAAAGATGGAGGGAAAAGAGGAAACGGTAGTCAACCTCACTAATAATAATAACAATAACTTACCTATAAGAACTTTGACCCTATGCTCATAAGACAAGGCTATCACTTCTCATGTCTAAAATGACAAACTATAGCACATACTTAGTTTCAGATATATAACGCTGCATATAAAAGCTGTGCTAATGTAGGTACAGTATATGTATCATTAATTAAATGAACAGGAATAAGTCTTTCCAAAGAATCAATAATTAACAAGAGCATTTTCTTATAACATTTCATCCAATTACTCTCAAACTTTCTCTCCTCATGATGAAACAAAATTCAGTCTATGATTACCCAACACCTTATCAACACTTTTCATGCCCAAGCATCATCATTACAATACACACATTACAGTGTCTCTTGCAAATCTTTCTGTCTCTCTATCTATCTATAGCCCGACGCCCTAATCCCGCAAAGGGTGGCTGCAGACAAAACGCCTCCAAGTCGCTCTGTCATCCACCATTTGACTACCCATCCCCCAACTCACTCCCCCCTCCATCATATACCTCTCAACTCCATCCCTCCACCTCATCCTCAGTCTTCCCCTCCTTCTCCCTCCCTCCACCACACCTACATACACCCACTTAGTCAGTCTTTCATTCTCCATTCTCTCCACATGTCCAAACCACCTCAGTGTATTTCTCCTAATCTTCTCAACCACATCCACATCCACCCCACAACGTTCCTTCACTTCTTCATTCGTCAACCTGTCCCTCCATGTCACTCCACATGCTCCTCTCAAGAAACTCATTGCCACTGCTCTCACTCTTGACTTGTTCCCCTCTAGCAAGGTCCATGCCTCGCTTCCATACGTCAGGGTAGGGATCACAATATTATCATGCAGTGACTTCTTAATTTCCATACTCACCTCCCTATTTCTCATCACTGCTTTCAGTGAACCAACAACCTTCCTTCCCTGCTGTACTCTTTCACGCACTTCATTCCCCAAAGTTCTATCCTTACTCATCACACTACCCAAGTACTTGAATGCACTCACATTCTCCATATCCTTGCCATCCAACCTCACGGTGCATTCTGTGACTTCATTCTTCTCAAACACCATAACTTTACTCTTGTTTACGTTAACTTTCAGATTCCTCTTCCTACACACTGTCCCAAATTTATTCACCAACCCTTGCAACTCCCATTCATGTTCACTCAACAACATTGTATCATCAGCAAACAACACCACCGGACTCTTCCAAATCTCACCCTCATTCATTAGAGCCACCCCCACATCCACTGCCCTACCTTGCACCTCCTTTACAACCCCATCCATGTATACATGAAACAGCCATGGAGACATCAGACAAATCTTTCTCACCATACTCAAATTACTGCACTCATATCTGCAGCCTTTTTCATCTTTCACTGTCCATGTTTTAATTCTGTACAGCATTTTTTTTTTTTTTTTTTTTTTTTTTTTAAGTACATGACTCTACAGTACAATTTTGTGCTAGAGTTCCATTGGTATCCATTAGGCTGAATGATTTGTTTCACTTGATTTATAGTGGCATTAGGATGGAAAACACTGTGATACGAGTATTTTGGCATATACTTCTGACTTATCATAATAATGAATACTTGTAGCTAAGTTTCAAGAACGTACATGAGCACAAATCATGAAAGCACTGTACACTACCTCTTCATGCAAGAAGTTGATGAGAAGACTGAGAGATGGCATGACTACTTTTGGGCACTTGTCTGCCACTTCGATGAGGAACTGTGAAAAATTGCGAAGCCCTGAGCTATCTTTCATCAGGTCCCTCATGTCTGCTTTGGCGATTTCTCTGATCATGTCAGATAAAACTGATGCTACGTTGTAAGTTTCAGTAAGAAGAATAATTCCCTGGGCAGCTGGGGTGACCATGTGTTGGAAATGTTGAAGCAACTGTTGGTGAAAATACAGGGTTCCTGATAATTACTATGACATTAATAATAATTATACTATTGTAATAATTATACTACTGTACAACCACACTTTGTGGCAGGTGGTGGCGACCATCATCCACTCACCAGATGTAGTGCTGCCTACTTCTTCCTTAGCCTTTATTTTTCTTTTTTGTGCCTGCCCTCCTCTCTTCCTAATTCTCCCATCTTTCTTGTCACTTCTTATTGCTTTTCTTTCCTTTACAGATGGCTTTACATTGAGTGACAAGCCAAATGGTTTCCTGTAAGCCTAGAAACCATTTACAAAGCTGGGTGGTAACCATATAACCAAACCATATACAGTATGTTCCTTACGTGTCAGCAAGTGGGTTGGTGGAGGGTTAGTGCCCCTCCAAAAAGAAATAACTCAAAGTCGAATGGCCACCCCTTACGGGATTGTTGCATCTGGCAAATAGACAGATAGATAGATAGACAACCACATTCATGTCCACTGAAAAAAAAAAAAATTAAATTAAAAAAAAAATAAATAAATAAATACAGGGATGAAGGGAAATCCAGAATGGGGGAAAGTATAAAAGCAGAACTGTAATAAGAGGTGTCTACTTAAATGGGTTAGCCACATAATTTAATCATCATCTGTCATCAGCCTAACTCTCTTTTGCACTTTTATGGGGTGGGATATACAGTATATGTGCACATGAATGCATGCACACACACACACACACACACACACACACACACACACAAAACGATATGGGTGATGAACTATTTATCTATATCCAGTGATCCCTTGGTCATAGTGCACTTGGTTGTAAGAGTTTTTGTTATCACTGCTGGGTGAAAATATGCACTCCTGCCTTTATCACACAATTTTTGGTTAAAAAACATTGTTACTGTGCACCTGAGCTGGTTTCTGTCAGCAATGATGATGCCAAATCTATGGTTTCTGATGGCGTTGAAGGATTCAAGGATGAGGCCATACTCAAGGGAATAATCCCAGGTGGTGAAGACCACTAACTAAATGGTGATGGCCTCGGAAGTTACAGGAGTGTGTTTAGTTACTTTTTTGACAAGTTTTATTATATATGAATGCATTGTTCCACATGGCTGTCTGGAGACCATGACTGTAAATGGTGATGCCTTGGAAAGAGGAAAATACTGAGGCATAAGACTTTTGGACTATATAATGAATGTAATGGATAAGAATTCAAAAAGGTATGATAAGGGAAGGAGTGAATATTGATGTGATGCAGTTTGGGTTTATGCCAAGCATTGTCTGACAGTGTCACGAAAAATATATGGGAAAGTAATAGGAGCTGTACATTGTTTACATTGATTTGGTGAAGGACTTGGACAGAGTTCCTAGGAAGACGATGAAGTGGCCAAAGCTTGGTATCAAGTAGTGGCTGGTTAGAGTGTTCATGGCTTTGTATGTGGTTGCTCGCACACAGGTGTGAGTGAACGGAGATTTTAGTGATGAGTTTTCCATGAATGTTGGCATGCATAAGGGGTCAGCCTTGGGCCCATTATTGTTTGTCATGGTGCTTGAAACTTTCATGTGACTTAAGAAATGGACTTCCATGGGAGATGTATGCTGCTGACTTGGTGTTGCAGAGAATAAGACAGAGGCAGAGGAAAGATTTAGGAAATGGAGAGATGGAATGGGGCACAAGGGTTTCAGAGTAAATGCAGATAAAACAAAAGTGATGTTTTCTATAGCTGGTGATGGATCAGTCAAAGCAGAGGAAGTATGGGCCATATGCAGTTTGCCACAAGGGTGTGGGAAGTTACTCCATCTTGTGCAGTGACTGTGATAAGTGGGTGAATAAGAGATATAATGGTGTTTGAGGTAAACTGCAAAATAATGTTGAGTTTGTGTGAGTGGCATGTTGGGGAAAGGACTGATCTTACTGGAGTCTCTTGAGTGTGTGTGGAGGAGTTTTATTTGGGGAACATATTATCTGCTGAAGGTGGGGCTGGAGCTAACTGTGGGGTAAGAGTAAGGAGTGACTGGAGGATGTTCGAGAAGTTGTTTCCTCTCCTGACAATGAGAGGGCTCTCCTTTCGTGCATAGCTGTAAGGTCGTGAAACCTGGGCAGTAGAGGAAGAGGATATTCGTAGGCTTAAACAAATAGATATGACAATGATTAGAGGGATGTGTCGTGTGCCCTTGAATGTAAGGCCTCAGGGGGCTAAGATTACAATCAAAGAGCTGAAAGGAAAGATGGAACTGAAATGTATTGGTGCTGTGATGTGGACAAGTCGACTGAGATGACTTGGGCATGTTGTTAGGACGAAGGATGACAGATGGGTATGGAAGATGAGAAGTGTGAACGTCAAAGGTTGCAAGAAGCAGGCTGAAGAAAGACCTGGGACAAGGTCATAGAGTGTGGCCTCAGGAATAAGGGACTGTATAGGGAGGCTGTCAGACAATGGGGAGCAGAGTCACCTTTAGGTGACAAATGCTAACACAAGCAAATATGTGGAGCCTTTATAAATACTGTAATAGAATACGATACGATATACATACACATATTATATATACAGTATGTATATACAGGCGGTCCCCAAGTTACGACTGGTAGACTTAAGCTTTTCTGACTTTACTATGGTGAAATAGCAATACACATTCAATAGAAACTGTACTTCGAATTTTAGATCTTGATCTTTTCAAAGGCTAGCGACAGGTGGGACAAGACTCTCTCCTGATACCGAGATGCGGCAGCGAACCCTATCTCCCAGTCTGCCCCATGGTCGCTAAAGTATAAAACTGATCCTCTACAGTGTTCTGTGTTGCCAGCATTTTTTTGGATACCCCCTGCATCTACGTTGTGTTCTGTGCATCCATCATCTTTATGAAGCAACCATCTGTCTATCCTGGTACTGGTGAGAAGAGGAAAGCAATCACTCTCGAGATGAAACTCAAGATAATTGCCCAGCATGAAGACTGCAAGCCCGTAATGGGCATCACACATTAACTTGGACCTTTGCAATCGACGATCTCGCTACAGTACAGTAGTTCCTCATTTATCCAGACGTGTTCCGTATCTGGATGCTGGACCTTGGCTCTATTAGCCACTATCCAACTTTACTTGCTATTACCCGGATGTAGAAGTGCCCGAGAACTTCTGCCAGCCAGCCAACACACTTGAAAACAGTGCTAAAATTGGGAGGGGTACTGTACATACAGTGGTGTATAGGTAGGGTGTTCTTTGGTTTTAATATTTTTTCTTTTTTTCATGGTTTTCTTGGTGTTTAGCATTACTCTGGATACTTGCTGTGTGTGTTTTGATGTTTAAATACAGTATGCCGGAATGACCGGAAAACACTGCCAAATTAGACCCATCATGAATTCTAGTTCATGGTCTTACCCACCAGGTGTCCACAGCGAAGCTTCCGGACAGAAAATTGAAAATGTGGAGAACTCGAAATATCCATATACAGTACAGTAATCCCCATAATATCCGGACGCCCAATTTCCGGACATCCCCACTTACTGGACATTTTCGTCCCGGGATCCAATATTCCCAAAATGGACCAAAAATTGCAAAAATTTTGAAAAAATCTGACTTTTTTCCTACCCGTAATTTGAAATTGCTGCGTGGCGCTGAACAGCTGTTACACCATGGACCCTTCACCCCTTCCTTCCTCCCCCCTCCCCCTCCCCTGCCAGGGTTGCCATTTGGTATTTTTCATTACCAAATGTGGGCCAATTTGGTAATGAAAAATTCGTCTGGTAATGAATCAGAATAATACAATACCAAACGGATTTTTCACAAGTATGAGGATACACAGGATGGAGATGGTGGATTGTTTGCTCTCTCTGATTAATTTTGTAGCCTATATAGCGCGACAATAATCAACATGCTGTTAATTATAAGAGTCTATCTATTGCCAGACGCCTCAATCCCGTTTGGGGTGGCCACAAACAAATCGCCTCCAAGTCGCCCTGTCCCCCGCCATTTCACTGCCCTGCTCCCAACTCACACCCCCCTCTCTCATATACCTCTCCACCCCATCCCTCCATCTCATCCTCGGCCTCCCCCTCCCTCTTCCCCCCTCCACCTCACTCACATACACTCTCTTCGTCAGTCTTTCACCCTCCATCCTCTCCACATGGCCAAACCACCTCAGTGTGTTCCTCATAACGCTTCCTATCACATCCACATCCACACCACAACGCTCCTTTATATCCTCATTCGTCAGCCTGTCTCTCCACATGACTCCACAGGCTCCTCTTAAATAACTCATTTCCACTGCTCTCACTCTTGACTTGTGTCCTTCCAACAATGTCCAAGCTTCACTACCGTACGTTAGAGTTGGTATCACAATACTGTCATGTAGTAACTTTTTCACTTCCATGCTCACTTCCCTGTTTCTTATCACTGCTTTCAAGGAACCAGCAACCTTTCTTCCCTGCTGTACCCTTTCAAGCACTTCACCCTCCAAACCTCCATCCTTACTCATCACACTACCCAAATACTTAAACGTACTCACATTTTCCAATTCCTCACCATCCAACCTCGCTGTACATTCACTAACTTCACCTCTCTCAAAGACCATCACTTTACTCTTCCCTACATTCACCTTTAGATTCTGTTTCTTACACACTCTCTCAAACTCATCCACCAAGCCTTGCAGCTCCCCTTCATCTTCACTCAACAACACAGTATCATCTGCAAACAACAGTACAGGGAGTTTCCAAACACTATCCTCTCTCACCAGGGCCACTCCAACATCCACTACCCTACCCTGTACCTCTTTTATTACCCCATCCATGTACAGATTGAACAACCATGGAGACATGACACATCCCTGTTTCAACCCAACTTTCAAAGAGAAAAATTCACTTAGTTCACCATCCACACGCACTGCAGCCTTCGCACCATCGTACATACTCTTCACAGCATTCAACAATTTCCCATCTACTCCATATATTCTTAACACTTTCCACAATCCTTGTCTATCCACCCTGTCATATGCTTTCTCCAAATCCATGAAAGCCGCATACAACTTCTTTCCCTTCTCTAGAAACTTTTCCACTAAAGATCTAAGAATGAATATCTGATCTACACAACCTCTTCCCTTCCTAAAGCCTCCCTGTTCTTCTCCAACTAATTTCTCTGTTCTTTCTCTAACTCTGTCTATAAGTATCCTACCATACACTTTTCCTATTATACTAAGAAGACAAATGCCCCTATGATTACCACACACTTCTTTTTCCCCTTTTCCTTTGTACAAGGGAATAATTATACCTGACTTCCAATCCTCCGGGACTCTACCTTCCTCCCAGGCCAATCTGCACATCTTCCACATCCATTCTACTACTATCTCTCCCCCATGCTTCAGCATTTCACCACACACTCCATCAATTCCTGGGGCTTTCCCCGATTTAACTTTCTTCATTGCTTCCACAACTTCTATCCTACTGATTTCTTCCTGTCTTCTCACCTCCCTCCTTCTCCCAGCCATTCCCCAGCCACTTATACTCGCATTACTTCCATCCTCTACGTTCAACAATTCCTTAAAGTGTTCTCTCCATCTGCTCACTTTTTCTCCCTTCTCCACTAGTAATCTACCATTTTTATCTTTCACTCCCCTGCTAACTTCACTTCCACCCTGTCTTACTCTTTTCACTTCTCTCCAGAACATTTTCTTACAGTCCCTCCATTTTACACTCAAATTCCTTCCATATGTATTTCCACTTGTATATATAATTAGTGAAGAACAGATGCTAGCTTTATGAATTTGGTAATGAAAAGTTAAATTTGGTAATGAAAATTGAGGAGTTTGGTAATGTGGCCGTTGCGATCTGGCAACTCTGTTACCCCATCAACAGTCATAGCCTAACTCCGATCGAGAGCAGATGTTTATCGCAATGCAAGCCACATGTTCTCGTTTTTTGTGAATAACCAGTGAATAATCTGCAATACCTCGCCACTAGAACACACGGGAATTTACAGTGTTGTGCAGTATTAAGAAATTAGAATTTAGAGTGCCAAGGATTAACTGTGGAGTGCAAACTGGTGGCTGAAACCAGTCCAGAAGCCAGGGACTTATTGTAAGTACCCAGAATGTTTAATATTGTATAAACTCACCTCTAAAACCTCATTCTCTGGTTCTTTTGCATTTATTTCAGTCTTTTATGTCCCTTATTGGTGTGATTTGGGTCTTAAAAAGGTGCTATGCATGTCCAGAGGGAGTTGTTTACAGGGCAGGTGTTTTTCTGAGTTAGGGTCCATAAGTACAAGTCCAGGAGGCTGGGGCCCACTATCCGGACAGGACCACATTCCGGACGTGCCTTTGGCTCTATTATATCGGATATTGGAGGGATTACTGTATATGTATATACTGTACTGTATTTCTACATATTTCTGACAAACGTATTTTTCTCATTTATTTTCCCACTCACTTGATGCAGTGCTGCCTACTTCTTCCTTAGCCTTCATCATTCTTTTTCTGTGCCTGCCCTCCTCTCTTCCTGTTTCTCCCATCTTTCCTGTCACTTCTTAATGCATTTCTTTCCTTTACAGGTGGCTTTACATTGAGTGACAAGCCAAATGGTTTCCTGTAAGCCAGGAAACCATTTACCATGCTGGGTGGTAACCATATAACCACACACTGAGTGACAAGCCAAGTGGCTTCCTGTAAGCCAGGAAACCATTTACAACGCTGGGTGGTAACCATATAACCAAACCATACCTGTTCCCTACATGTCAACAAGTGGGCTGGTGGAGGGTTAGTGCCCCTCCTTGTAAAACAAATAACTCAAAGTCAAATGGCTACCCCTTACAGGAGTATGGCATCTGGCAATAGATCATGGGCATACCTAGAGCTTTAGGGGCCCTGTGGGCTAGGTTCTTTTCGGGGCCCCCCTCCCAGCAAAGAATCCAGCCCCCCTCATGCTCAAAACTTATCTAATACCTCAGCCGGGATTGTGAGGATGATAATTATACATATTTTTAAATATTAATAAACAAGCTTATAAATTTTTAAGGCTTTGGGGGGTCCCCTCTCAATTGGGGGCCCGGGGGGCAGTTTCAAACAGCCCCCCCCCCCGCCCCACCCTCAGGTACACCACTGCAATAGATAGATACATAGACAGATAACATGTAATATATACGCAGGACTGTACGATACCTGCAAGTGCCACTTTGCCCTTGTGTTCATTTTTGAGCGCATTCATTCGGTACATAACTTCACTAATTTTTCTTTAAGTCCAGCAGCAGCATTCAGTGAATTCGTCCAAGTATTTCA
Source organism: Coenobita brevimanus (assembly GCF_032717465.1). Classification (NCBI taxonomy): domain Eukaryota; kingdom Metazoa; phylum Arthropoda; class Malacostraca; order Decapoda; family Coenobitidae; genus Coenobita; species Coenobita brevimanus. Next base: position 54,530,312 of record NC_137008.1, read on the forward strand.
TTGCAGCACGTTCCATTACACGGCAGTCATCTCCTAATCTTAGTAACACCGTGTGTAGTATCTCGCACTTATACCGAAATATGTTTCCAGGCTTGAACAATAACAAAACCAGCCCAGCTGACCGACCCCCAGTGTCGTCTGCACAGAGACGTGCTGGATTTACTGCTGAAAGTATCGGCATGTTATCTCAAGTATTGTGCCATTTATCAACAACATTTTATGAAATACATGTGTCGGGAATATGGTTGGATGTCTTACTGACCTATAGGTAATTACAGGTCAACATATATATATATATATATATATATATATATATATATATATATTTAACCCATTGGAGTCCGGTATCCGGAATATTGGACAGAACTGGGATTTTTCAAGTCTTTATAAAGTAGGGAACCCCCAGGTAGGGACCTATGAGCTTCATGACTATGAGCCGAAAGGCGAAGGGCGGTACACTCAGTACCCACCCAGTGCCATGCCTCGCCCAGCACCCCGGGGATCCAATGGGTTAATGACCGGCAAACCTATCACTCTCTTTAACCCATTGCAGCCTGGTGTCCGGAATATTGGACAGAACTGGGATTTTTCCAAGTCTTTATAAAGTAAGGAACCCCTGGGTAGGGACCTATGAGCTTCACGACTAAGAGCCGATAGGCGGAGGGCGGTACGCTCAGTACCCACCCAGTGCCATGCCTCACCCAGCACCCCTGGGATCAAATGGGATATATAATCTTACAGACAGATTGTGAAATCAGCCATTTTGTGAACTGAGGTTGGTTTAAGTTTATTGAGGTTAGGTTGATCTAAGATAAAGTTAGGTTAATTTAGGCTGAAGAGAATGGAATGGTAACTTCCAGCGTAAAGCCCCTGTCACACATATGCGACTCAAGGCCCGACCGCAGTGCAACTCAAGGTCGTAGCGGCTTTTGTCATCGGTCGTCCCTTGATTCTCCGACAAAGCCCGGACTCTGGAGGGCGGTCGTGAGCCTCTTGGATGACTCCTCGAGCCTCACAAATTTTTAAAGCGTGCGTTAAAAAATCGTGGCTGTCACATGACTTGCCAAAAGTCAGGTCACAGTTGCTACGTAGTTGGGAGTGTCATATGTTGGTTGTGAAGCAGTCTTAGCTCAATTGGATGCGTCGTGATACGGTCGCTGCATGTTGTGATGCTATCGCTGACAAAAAATCTGTTATGAATGCGTGTACCTCATCAACTGACTAGACACAGGAGAGGTCCATGGTGATGCGCTGGGTGTCATTGGTGATCTAGGTAAGATGCCCCGCCCCACACTGGGTGTCATTGGTGGTTCAGGTGTGATGCCCCGCCCCACGCTGGGTGTCACCGGTGGTCTAGGTGTGATGCCCTGCCCCTCACTGGATGTCATTGGTGGTCTAGATGTGACACCCCGCCCCATGGGTCGGTCGTGGGGGGAAGTGGGGGTATTGTGGGGGGGTTGGGGTGCATTTCCCAATCGCGTCACGCAGTCGTCTTGTGTTCGAGGCAGTCGTATCACGGTCGTGGCTGATATATATACATATACTGTATATATATATATATATATATATATATTGTACACACATATATATATATATATATATATATATATATATACATATATATATTGTACATATATATATATATATATTGTACATATATATATATATATATATATATATATATATATATATATATATATATATTGTATATATATATATATATATATATATATATATATATATTGTACATATATATATATATATATATATATATATATATATATATATATATACTGTACATATATATATATATATATATATATATATATTGTACATATATACAGTGCTCGTCAGAAGTATTCAGCGATGTCCGCCGGGCGCGCAATACTTATGGCCCAAAAAGAATCACCCATTTTTGGGGGTAAGAATTGAGCCACAAGTTTGAGCTCCGAGCATGACGTCACGGTAGCCTGAGGCCTTCTGACGCGCTGGTTGGTTCCCGCCTCAGTTGCCCACGGGCTGCCTGAGAGAGAGGAACTCCGCCGAGTGTCCCTCTCAAATTGCGCCATTTTTTACCGAGTGTCCCGCAGTGTTTTGGCCTTCAAAACTTTGTTATGGCACCTATCCGTGAAGTATCGAGTGAAATCATATCCCAGATCATTGCTCTAAAGGAGGCAGGCCACCAGACAAAGGAAATTAGTGAATTGGTTGGTGTGGGACGATCGACAGTGCGTCGTTGGTGTGCGCGGTTTCGGGAGGAAAACAGTGGTGAAGTTCCCACAAAGAAACCGAGGTCTGGTAGGCCTAGGAAAACTTCCCCAAGGTCTGTTAATGTTTTAAAACGTGCAGTGGAGTTTAATCCTTGTGTGAGTGCAAGGAAAATTAAGGAGAGCAACCCAGAAGTGTTTGGTGAGGTGTCAGTGAGAACAGTGTCTCGTAGGGTGCATGAGCTTGGTTACACAAGTCACAGGCCTGTGAAAAAGCCTCTTCTCTCTGGCAGCCAGAGAATTCGTAGGCTTGCCTTTGCTAATAAATATCTAAATTGGGGTGAGGAGCAATGGTTGTCAGTGTTGTGGTCTGATGAGGCAACGTTTAGTGTTACCTGTAACAGAGGAGCATGCAAAGGTAGTGACCCACTTGACCCACGGTATGTAGAAAGCACAGTTAAACATCCTGATTCACTCATGGTATGGGGTTGTTTTTCAGGGAAGGGTTTGGGGAAGCTTGTTGTACTTCCCAAGAACCTCAGAGTGAATCAGGATGTTTACCTGGAGCTTCTGTGTGATCATTTACCAGACTCCTTCGAGCTAACAGGTGCACGAGTGTTTCAGCAGGACGGTGCACCTGCTCACAAGGCCAAATCGGTCACCAATTGGCTTCGTGACTGCGAGGTATCATTCATGACAGACTGGCCAGGAAATAGCCCAGACCTCAACCCGATTGAAAACCTCTGGTACCTCGTAAAGAAGAGTCTCCAAGGGAAGGACGTGAGCTCTCTGCCTAAGCTGGAAGCCGCCATTCGTGACTCCTGGGACAAAATACCCCTCCAGCACCTCAGGAGCCTCGCCCTTTCACTTCCAAGACGTCTCAGGTCCGTGAAGAAACGTAAAGGCTACCCTACGAAGCACTAAAGGTAAATAAAATGCATTATTTATATGTTTTTTCAATGTTGAAAGGTTTGTTTCTCAGGAGGGACGCAGGGCGCCCCATACTTCTGACAAGCACTGTATATATATATATATATATATATATATATATATATATTGTACATATATATATATATATATATATATATATATATATATATAGATATATATACATATATATATATATACATACATACATGCATATCTATCTATTGCCAGACGCCTCAATCCCGTTCGGGTGGCCACAAACAAATCGCCTCCAAGTTGCCCTGTCCCCCGCCATTTCACTGCCCTGCTCCCAACTCACACCCCCCTCTCTCATATACCTCTCCACCCCATCCCTCCATCTCATCCTCGGCCTCCCCCTCCCTCTTCCCCCCTCCACCTCACTCACATACACTCTCTTCGTCAGTCTTTCACCCTCCATCCTCTCCACATGGCCAAACCACCTCAGTGTGTTCCTCATAACGCTTCCTATCACATCCACATCAACACCACAATGCTACTTTATATCCTCATTCGTCAGCCTGTCTTTCCATGTGACTCCACAGGCTCCTCTTAAATAACTCATTTCCACTGCTCTCACTCTTGACTTGTGTCCTTCCAACAACGTCCAAGCTTTACTTCCATACGTTAGAGTTGGTATCACAATACTGTCATGTAGTAACTTTTTCACTTCCATGCTCACTTCCCTGTTTTTTATCACTGCTTTCAAAGAACCAGCAACCTTTCTTCCCTGCTGTACTCTTTCAAGCACTTCACCCTCCAAACCTCCATCCTTACTCATCACACTACCAAAGTACTTAAACGTACTCACATTTTCCAATTCCTCACCATCCAACCTCAGTGTACATTCACTGACTTCACCTCTCTCAAAGACCATCACTTTACTCCTCCCTACATTCATCTTTAGATTCCATTTCTTACACACTCTCCCAAACTCATCCACCAAGCCTTGCAGCTCCCCTTCATCTTCACTCAACAACACAGTATTATCTGCTAACAACAGTACAGGGAGTTTCCAAACACTATCCTCTCTCACCAGGGCCACTCCAACATCCACTACCCTACCCTGTACCTCTTTTATTACCCCAACCATGTACAGATTGAACAACCATGGAGACATGACACATCCCTGTTTCAACCCAACTTTCAAAGAAAAAAATTCAATTAGTTCACCATCCACACGCACTGCAGCCTTCGCATCATCGTACATACTCTTCACAGCATTCAACAACTTCCCATCTACTCCATATATTCTTAACACTTTCCACAATCCTTGTCTATCCACCCTGTCATATGCTTTCTCCAAATCCACGAAAGCCGCATACAACTTCATTCCCTTCTCTAGAAACTTTTCCACTAAAGATCTAAGAATGAATATCTGATCTACACAACCTCTTCCCTTCCTAAAGCCTCCCTTTTCTTCTCCAACTAATTTCTCTGTTCTTTCTCTAACTCTGTCAATAAGTATCCTACCATACACTTTTCCTATTATACTAAGAAGACAAATGCCCCTATGGTTACCACACACTTCTTTTTCCCCTTTTCCTTTGTACAAGGGAATAATTATACCTGACTTCCAATCCTCCGGGACTCTACCTTCCTCCCAGGCCAACCTGCACATCTTCCACATCCATTCTACTACTATCTCTCCCCCATGCTTCAGCATTTCCCCACACACTCCATCAATTCCTGGGGCTTTCCCCGATTTAACTTTCTTCATTGCTTCCACAACTTCTATCCTACTGATTTCTTCCTGTCTTCTCACCTCCCTCCTTCTCTCAGCCATTCCCCAGCCACTTATACGCGCATTATTTTCATTCTCTACGTTCAACAATTCCTTGAAGTGTTCTCTCCATCTGCTTAATTTTTCTCCCTTCTCCACTAGTAATCTACCATTTTTATCTTTCACTCCCCTGCTAACTTCACTTCCACCCTGTCTTACTCTTTTCACCTCTTTCCAGAACATTTTCTTACAGTCCCTCCACTTTACACTCAAATTCCTTCCAAATTCCTCATCCACTCTCTTCTTACTCTCTCTTACTAATCTTTTCACCTCTCTCTTTCTTTCTACATATAACTCTCTCTTCCGTCTCTCAACTTCTTCCACGCCCCTATTTCTCATCCATTCATTGTATGCTTTCTTCTTTTGTGCCACAGCCTGTTTCATCTCTTTAGTCCACCACGCTGTTCCTTGCACTCCCCTCCGTCTTCTATTCCTTCCACACACCACATCACATGCTGCACATATTTCTTCTGTAAATATCCTACACACACCTTCCACGTCTCCCGTCTGCTCCAATTCATATTTGCCCAATCGTTCCTCCACTTCTCTCTTATACTCTGCCTTTTTCTCATCCTCTTGTAAGCTTTCCACTCTCCTTGCAACTACTCCTTCCTCTCATCTTTCCCTTCTTCTATTCCTCCATCTTACTTGAATTCTAATTCTGGCCACCACCAAGTAGTGGTCAGAAAGTCCACTCCCCCAACCTCTATAAACTCTTGCATCCATTACACATCTTCGCATCCTTTCATCCACACACACATAATCAATCATTGCCTTCCTTTCATTCAGTTCACCACCCACCCTTCTCATCACTCACCATGTATACCTGTGGATCATTTTATGCCTGAAGAGGGTATTGGCTATCACCAACCCCCTCCCAGCACGAACGTCCACTAACGCACTCCCATTCTCATCTATCTCAGCAGGCACACCCCACTCACCAACTACTCGTATTCCATCCACCTTCACATTCCCAACTTTACCATTCATATCACCAATCAAAAACACTCTCTCATTCCTTCCAAACTTTTCCATGCACACTTCTACATTTGTCCAGAACTCTTCTCTCACTCTTCTAGCACGATCTTGCGTTGGTGCATACACACAAACAATCGCCCACATTTGTATTCCAACTTTCAACTTTACCCACACAATCCTTGACCCAACTGATCCATACTGTCTTATGCTCCTCTTCCATCTTTTACTCACAACTATACATACTCCTTCCTTTGCCCTCTCATTCTCACCTACTCCTGCACATATACCCCATCCATACTCCCATTCTCTCACACTTTCTCCTCTCCATTTTGTATCAGTTATTCCACATACATCCACTTTCCCACCCTCAAGCACCTGGACAATCTCTCTCTCTTTCACCTCATCATTCGCTCCCCTTACATTCCACGTTCCGATAACCATGTCCTTTGTCCGGTCCTTGGTCGTCATCATTTGGTCAGTCCTTGTCCGAGGCTTATTGTTTGTTTTTTTTTAGTTAGTTGTTTTCCGGGGAGGGGCACTAACCCTCCGCCAACCCTTTTAGTCGCCTTTTACGACAAGCAGGGATACTGGGGGAGTATTCTTGAAAAAAAAACCTACCCCCAGGGCAAATTTGGTCTGTCTGGACATTGCTACTCCTCACCCTGCCCTTGGGTGGGAAAGGAGGTCCGGATGATGATGATTATGTATATACATAAAAACGAGAGGGGGGGGGGACATTGCATTCTGCTAAGTTATGAAGATGGCCATGAATCATTCTATAATAATCATAAAGGGTGCTGCCTAAGAACAACCATGAACCTAGAAATGTTACCATCACTGAACAGAAAGGGAAATAGGAAATGATGCTACATACATACATACATATATAAGAAACCACGGTTATATGTTTACCACCCAGTGTAGGAAATGGTTTCCTGGGTACAGGAAACCATTTGTCTTGTCACTTAGTGTAGAGCTCATATGGCATCACTCTACATTGTGTGAGTGGATGATGGACGCTCCCATCCACTACTATGGATACATTTATGTGAAGCTACAGAACGTGGTGAATGTTTTTGGCGTATCCAATAGAGCCAGGATTCCGGGGGCTTGAATGATGAGTGAATGGAAGCGTGGCCCATTGGACTGGACAAATTTGGTCTGTCTGGACATTGCTACTCCTCACCCTGCCCTTGAGTGGGAAAGGAGGTCCGGATGATGATGATTATGTATACACATAAAAACGGGAGGGGGGGGGGGACATTGCATTCTGCTAAGTTATGAAGATGGCCATGAATCATTCCGTAATAATCATAAAGGGTGCTGCCTAAGAACAATTGTGAACCTAGAAATGTTACCATCACTAAAAGTGTGAACAGAAAGGGAAATAGGAAATGATGCTACTAATAGGGATGATCTATAGAAACAACATTCAAAATACAATTAATTTTTCAACTTCAATGCACACAATTATATCCTGACTTTGTCTCCAGCATTTACTATTTGGCTGGGCTGGGAAGTTAATAGGTAATTACTATATCATTCATTTACTTATTTTTCACACCATCAACACAAATTTAAAAATTATTCATGAAATTAATCAATCACACTTACCTGCATCATTTTCAGTGAGCAACCAAGACCATGATTAAATTTCTTGACAAGAGTGCCAATAATCTGGAAGACTGAATCACGGGTGAGCTTGGCACGAGTCAAGCTTATACTGGGAGTCTCCAAAATCTTGTAGCAGCAGTTGGCTATCAAACTGTTGAAAAATGCAGTAAAATTGTTGAAAAATAATCCCAACCACTGTCATCACCAAAATCCTGACACAGTTTCTGATGATTACGATGAGGTGACTAGAGGTCAGTGACATGTGGAAAACACATATAAAGCAGGTATTGATAGCCTACCTTTTCACTTATAAAAATACACTAAGCAAATGAATACACAAATAAACTAGAATGGCACTCAGTAGAGCGCATACCTCCGCCAATGCCCTAACTCGCAATGTAAAAAAAAAAAAAAAAAAAAAACTGGACTCGCACCTTTATCCGGATCCACACCAAAATTTAATGGAGTGTATTCTGGGTCAAGGCCCATTCTTCTACCAAGTTTCGTGGAAATCCGTCCAGTAGTTTTGTGTAATCTTGCTCACGAACTGACCAACCAACAAACAAACGGACAGGGGTGAAAACATAACCACCTTGACAGAGGTAATAAATAAATAAATAATCCATCCATCCTAATTCTGGCCACCACCAAGTAGTGGTCAGAAAATCCACTCCCCCAACCTCTATAAACTCTTGCATCCATTACACATCTTCGCATCCTTTCATCCACACACACATAATCAATCATTGCCTTCCTTTCATTCAGTTCACCACCCACCCTTCTCATCACTCGCCACATATACCTGTGGATCATTTTATGCCTGAAGAGGGTATTGGCTATCACCAACACCCTCCCAGCACAAATGTCCACTAACGCACAGCCATTCTCATCTATTGCAGCAGGCACACCCCACTCACCAACTATTCCATCCACATTCACATTCCCTACTTTACCATTCATATCATCGATCAAAAACACTCTCTCATTCCTTCCAAACTTTTCCATGCACACTTCCACATTTGTCCAGAACTCTTCTCTCACTCTGCTAGCACGATCTTGCGTTGGCGCATACACACACACATTCGCCCACATTTGTTTTCCAACTTTCAACTTTACCCACACAATCCTTGACCCAACTGATCCATACTGTCTTATGCTCTTCTTCCATATAATTAAGTAAATAAATAAATATAAATAAATAAGTAAATAGTTAAATAAATAAATATATATACAGTTAAGAGAGCGAGAGGAGTGTTAGAAGAGGACGGGTCAAAAGGAATGAGGCACTGTACACTGGTACTGGTACTGTATGCTACATTTAAGAGACAATGAAAAGGGAGAAAAGCTGAGGGAAAATAAAAACAGGGTGATATAACCGTGGAAGTGGAGAGATTGCACATACCGGTAATGACTTTATTGACGTGGAACAAAGTGTATGAGTCCTGGAGTATGATAGCGAGAGAGTGGTGCACATGCACGCACGCACGCACACACACACACACCAGAATATATCGTCCCTCGAGAATTAGGCTAGCCTCCCTCCTCAGGTCACACACACTCTTGCCTGCCTTTCATTTTAACTTCCCTCTTCCTTATGTATTATGAAACTTATCTATACATCAAATTCATTGTCATTACCCCTCTTATGTTTCCTTTTTTCGCTCAACAGAGAGAGAGAGAGAGAGAGAGAGAGATGGGTTGAAGGGGGGAGGCTGGTACAGTACAGTACATTTAAGGTTATTAACCCGTCACGTCCCGAGCTATTTCGCACCTCCGACACCCTCCGATCCAGAGGTATTTTCTAAAAAATTTTTTTTGGCTAAAACCTCCACTTTTGGTGAGAAACATCGAAAATTCATAGAGAAATCACTCACCTGAGGTTTAAAATACTCGATCCAGGTAGCAGTACCTCCTTACCTTACTGGGTTTTCTAACAGGCTGGCACCAAAGAAAATGAGTTCTATGGGAGAGTAACTATTTCACACCACTCATAAACAGTATTTATTTATTTACTTGGTACGAATTTATATGTAGTATGAGAGTATATTGGTTTTCAAACAGTAATATAGGCATTATAAGCATTGTTTCACTCACTAACTCATCACCATACCTGACCTTTTTTTGCCACATTACCTGATCATCATTTCTGACTGTTTCTTCCTCTAATGCTATGTAAACTTTGTCCTCCACATTGTCATCGATTGGGGAATCACTCTGGCCCTGAATGTCTTTATTGGCCAGGTCACTGGTAACAGGTTAATTGCCGAGACAATGGCATGCAGGGGGGGGGGGGTTATGCGGTGTAAGGCATTGTCCCTGCTTGGCATCTTGTAGAGGAATAGAGGAAGGTGTCCCATGTATACATATGAAAAATCACACGCGAAAATTGAAAATTGTGCAAATTATGAACCTTGCAATTGCGCAACGTACCAGTACGCTGTCGGGACTGACAAATGCAAAATGTTGCAATGTATCCATACGTCGACAGGATGTCTCGGGTTAAATACGGCGATGAATTATGGATGACTTAATGAGCCTTATAATGAGATACTGACTGCATAAGTACAGCTTGATAAATACAATATTTTCCTTTGTATTTCAAGACCATGAAAAATGAGATTAGAAAATATATTGAAAACACACCACAACAAAATGTAAGAAAAAACGTACATATATACATACGGGTAGAGAGAGAGAGAGAGAGAGAGAGAGTGTAGCACCAGATAGGTGAAGATGTCTTTCCAGATTAGACGGTACACCTATACTGGTCATCAAATGGACTCCTAACCTCACTCACGCACCTCCCACCCCATCATCCACCAATCACAGGCATTCCAGTGGGAAGAGAGTGGGATGAGCTTCTCCGCCACGTCTTGCTGTCGCGACTATAGTAAAGAGTGGGAGCAGTGGAAATGAGTTATCTGAGAGGAGCATGTGGAGTTACATGGAGAGACACACTGATGAATTAGGAAATGAAGGAGTGTTATGGTGTCGATGTGGATGTGATAAAAATTGTTAGAAATATACTGAGGTGGTTTGGCCACGTAGAGAGGATGGTGAGCAAGAGACTAACAAGGAGAGTGTATGCAAGTGAGGTGGAGGGGGACGGAGAGGGGGGGGAGGCCGAGGATGAGAGGCAGGGATGAAGTGGAGAGGTATATGAAAGAGAAGTGTGTGAGCTGGGAGCAAGGCAGTGAAATGGCACTGGACAGGGCGAGATGGAGGCAATTTGTTTGTGACCGCCCCTTATGGGATTGAGGTGTCTGGCAATATAGATATATAAATTTAAAAGCATCAGAGACCAGTAGGCTAGGGTGCTCACCATCTACACACTCAAGGTAAGGCTATCTAATCTTCCAGGACAAGTGTCTCCACCTTCACAGTGCTGAGCAGTGGTGCAAAGCTGACAGGGAGATACAAACACTTTCATATGCTAGCACATTCAAACACTAAGTAAACAGAGAGCAGATGCTCACTCCTAAGCAGCCCCCACTACGTCACAGGGGGTGACACCAGCAAGGGCATGTGACAAGACAACTTTGCCCCCGCTACCTAATGGTGGAGCAGTATGTAAGCAAAAAAACAACAACCAACCCTTAGATGTAAACTCTTACAGGCCACATCCTGTTGGAGTGAATCGTTTGACTTCTCTAAGCAAACACTGACCAACCACTGGGGCATCACACATCCTTGTCTCACTCCATCTGATACTAAATCACCCAGTCAAACATCCATCTACTCTAAAAGGCTTCATATCATCATCATTATCATCTTGTCTTTTTTTCTAGCCACAGTTGGGTGAGGTTGGGTCCAGAATGCTAGGAAAAACATAATACAGGGAGAACTATGGTAATTAATTAAGACTCCACATGAGGCAAATGACTGAGGATGAAGACCATTTATCCATTCACCATCCAATCCTACGTTTCCCCATGAGGAGCATATAAGCCTGGGGTTAGGCAAATTGGTGCTGACATTTAAGATGACAGTGACCAGCCTCACTCATCCCTGAGTGGCATTATGCAAGCAATAAACCCCAACCATCCCTTGGATATTAAACCTTCACAGGCTCAATCCAATTGGAGTGCCATAATTACCCACTAAACCACCAGGTGCCATAATTTGGTTATATGGTTACCACCCAGTGTAGTAAATGGTTTCCTGGTGTACAGGAAACCATTTGGCTTGTCACTCAGTATAGGGTCACCCACAGACAGAAGGAAAAGGAAAGAATGAAGGAAAGAAAGACACAGAAGAGGGAGTCTAAAGTCACCTGTAGACAGAAGGACTACAACAGAATGAAGGAAAGATAGAAGAGGAAGGAAGGAAAGACAGAAGAGGAAGGAAGGAAAGACAGAAGAGGAAGGAAGGAAAGGAGGAAAGGAAAGGGCAAACACCAGAGAGCGCACTACCTTGAGTGAGTGGATGGTGAGCACCCCCACCTACCACTGGGATGAAGACAAATATAGTTAATACATGGAACAAAAAGTGTACTGTACTAACTTGACAAAGTCCTCCTCAATCACAGGAGGATCCCAGAAGCTTTGCAATGGATGCTGAAGTAATGAGAATATTTGCAACAGCATGTGATTCCTCTCATCTTCCCAGTCTGAGCCATCCTCTGAGGTTCTCTGTGTTTTCTTTCGAGCCTGAAACATCACATAAAAAGAAGGATTATACTTTCTATTGTCTGCAAATCTCTGTACCTTCTCTCAGCTCAAAAGGATTAGTTTGATGATATACATGTGTCACCAGACACCTTAATTCTGTGAGGGGTGGCCACACACAATCTTCCACAAGACTGACATCTCAGAGAATAACTCCCACTAAAACCTTTACACCAATCCTGAATAACAGTTCCACCATGTATGCAACTGGGATAGCAAGAATTAGTGCTGAAGTGGTGAGAAGGAAGATTTGTGGCAGGTAAGAGGATTGTTAAGCCTCAGGATACAGACTATCAAGGCCATGATATACTGTATATATATACACACAGTAAACCCTCGATATAAAGAACCCTCTTTTAACAAATTTCAGTTTTAATGATCACCTTGAGCTGGCTGAATGTTACGTTCATTTAATGAATTTTTATTCGGGAAAGAACGGAAGCATGGGAAACACCAACCACTGTGGCGTCCAGCACACAAACACACACACACACACACACACTCTCCTCCGTATCCTGCAGAATACTGCATCAGCCTCTGGGTGACCAGCATTGTAAGAGGAGCCATAAAATAGAGCATTTACCGAGAAAAAGAGCAATTTAGACCTAGCTATATGTTACTGTGTACAACTGTACGGCTGAACAACGCTCTATATTAGCTGATCTTTGCTCAGCAAAAGCCATGATGCCTGGGAAATTACTGAACAGCATGGTGTTCGGCTGTAACGTCAAGGGTCTGGTACCAATTACTGTACAGTAATCCCTTGACTATCCGGACGTCTATTATCCAAATGATCCATTACCTGGATGCTGTGATCTCGCTGTATCAAACCATTATAAGTATATTTCTCCATTTTATCCGGACAAAATGCTTGTGTCTGGGTGTAAATTACTGTCACACAAACATTTTTGCCTGCCCAGGTGGGAATAGCCTGGTGGCGCCAGTCTCTTTTGCTCGGTATTTTTTTTTTTTTTTTTTTTTTTATATGTGCTTGACTCTGGGCATAGGCTTCTCAGCCTGCTCCCAAGGCCCAGTAGTCCTCCTACATATCGTACACCTCTACATGTCACCACTTCGGCGCTAACACCCACCGTCCATATTGAATACATGCTAGGGCTGTCTCATACAGGACTGGTGTATTGGTATTAGCGGGGGTATTTTTACGACATGTCGGCGGGTCCTCTGGTAGATCGGTAAACTCTGCCCTAATGAAATTCAAATCCTTAAACTGTTCCCTGCACCAGCGGGGATTTGAACCTGGGTCCGGTAGAACCGCAAGCCACCTCTCTACCGATTGAGCAGTTTACCCAACGTCCGCTAAAGACCCCCTCTGTCATTCCCAGTTCCTGTCTGGCAACTGTGTAGTGAACAGCTCCTCTTGGGCAGCTGTTATGGCAACGCATGTGGTGGTTTTTGTGGCTGTTCCCTACCTGCTCCAGGCTCATCAGGGTATGCCACTAGACCACAAGGGATGTACTGTGCAGTGTAACAGAATCAAGGAGCTACTGGGTTATTCAGCAAGACGCCCTGTGGGGAATTGTGAGTGTTAACGTTGATTTTATTTTAGCTTACAGTAAAGTACAATGATTTGATTCTGTTTTACCACATTTTTATTCCATTTTACCATAACGTTTTGTGTGCCCACTGCATTTTTCTTGTGTAGCCAATTTTTTCCCGTCACTGCAGTGTATAGCCCAGCAGTGGTGACTGCTTGTCTGTGGTTGATATGTTTGCTTGACCATGGTAATTGCTTGGTTGTGGTTTATATGTCTGCTTGACCAGATAGTGTTAAACAACAAGAAACAAGTGTTGCATGATGTATTGTAGTGGCTTTTTACAACAGCTTTCAATGTTAGGTTACGTTCAAAGGGGAGATCAGGAGGGGGCTAGGGTAGAAGTCCATTATCCAGACGGATTCACTTTCTGGACATGCTGTTGCCTCTATTACGTCAGATAATCATGGGATTACTGTAGTTCGATATACAGGGAGGTCCCGAAGATACAAGTAGTTAGGTTCCATTTGGCATAGTCGTATAATAAATTCTCGTACCGGTATAACGAAACACGTAACTAATGGTAAAATACTGGCTGGGCTCAAGGACCCCATCAAAGGCAAGTTTTCATGCTAAAATCGACGATACCAAACACAACAAACATATCTATATTACTGAACTGTAAAGAAAGCAACCTGAATGAGCAAATAGTATGCAAATAATACAAATGCACATTAATTAAACATATAAAACAAGCATAACACACATCTATAGGTGGTAATGTTTTGTTGGAGGTGGGAAGCTGGCAGTTGCCAGCTGAGCAGCTGTGCCAGATTCCCAAACCCATATTATCGTACCTGGCATGTTAAAATTACTGCTTTTTTGCTTTTTGATCAAAATTATCGCACTCATAAACAAACGCATTTCTTCACATAAATTGGCAATTACTGTGGAATTAACATACAGTAATCCCTCAACTATCCGATGTAATAGAGCCAAAGCCATGTCCGGAAAGTGGTCCTATCTGGAAACTGGGCCCCTGGCTCCTGGACTGGTACTTAACCCGCCCAGTCCCGGCCACTTTTTGACCACTGGTACCCCCCAATCCCGGGCAATTTTTGACCTTTTTTTTTTTTTGCTAAAACTTTCGCTTTTGGTGAGAAACATCGAAAATTCATAGAGAAATCGCTCACCTGAGGTTTAAAATACTCATTACAGGTAGGAGAGCCTCCTTACTTTACTGGGTTTTCTATCAGGCTGGCGCCAAAGAAAACGAGTTCTATGGGAGGATAACTATTTCACACCACTCATAAACGGTATTTATTTATTTACTGTTACGAATTTATATGTAGTACAAAAGTATATTGGTTTTCAAGCAGTAATATAGGCATTATAAGCATTGTTTCACTCGCTAATACCTGACCTTTTTTTGCCACATTACCTGATCATCATTTCTAACTGTTTCTTCCTCTAATGCTATGTAAAGTTTGTCCTCCACATTGTCATTGATTGGGGAATCACTCTGGCCCTGAATTTCGTACCGTGGCATGACATGGCTATACTGGCCAGGTCACTGATAACAGGTGAATTGCTGAGAAAAGGGCATGCAGGGGGGGGGAGGAGGTCATGCTGGGTAAGGCATTGTCTCTGCCTGGCATCTTGTTGAGGCAGGTGTCCCGTGTATACGTACCAAAAATGACTCGCGAAAATTGAAAATTGTGGAAATTATGAACCTTGCAATTGCAGGACGTTGAAGTACGTCCTCGGGATTAGCTGTGACAAAACGTGAGGACGTGGAAGTACGTCCTCGGGACGGCACGGGTTAAGGACCCTAACCCAGTCTAACTTTGAAAGCCACCTAAATAACTCCCTACCAGACATGCATAGCACCTTTTTAAACCTATTTAAAACCCTTTCTCCCTATGTGTCAAGTGGGGTTGGTGGAGGATTAGTGCCCCTCCCTGTAAAACAATTAACTCTAAGCCCTTGGCCACCCCGTTTGGGATACATGGCGTCTGGCAATGAATGAATGAAGACCCTATTCACATCTCGCTTGCATTTTGTTTTTCTCTTGGAGGGAACTCTTATTGCGGGCTCATGGCCTTTGGTTCCTTCTTCCTTGCATAAAAAAAATAAATAAATAAAAAAAATTATGGACATAATGCATGAAATAAATGAAAAGGAACCAAAGAATGAGGAATTAGAAGTGACTGTACCTCACCCAAGGTACTTACAGCACGTTTGTGGCCGCCTTCTCTAAGGATTTGGCAGTGGTGAAAATGCTCTAGAAGCACGTACAGTAATCCAGTGTTGTGCTGCACTTAATTCTTTGCACTGTGAGTTATAATTGTTTAACACTGCACATAGTTCATAACTGCACCACACCAGTTTCAACTGCCAATTTGCACTCCATAGTTGATCCTTTGCACTCTAAGTTCTAATTTCTCAACACTGCACAACACTGTAAATTACCATGTGGTCTAGCGGCGAGGTGTCACGGAGGGATGTGAATTTAAGAATTAATAATGCTAAACGTTACTTGAAAATGGAGACAAGGAACTGACTTGTGGAAATCAAGCAGTAAGTTTACTTTATGCCGGATTACTTCGCCGATTCTCTAAAGACGAGAATTTATAAACTTTCTCAACAGTACACAGCAGAGACTAATTACTCAGGAGTGCTGTTTGTAGTACTGTTAGCCTCTCGAGAAAGTGACTCCACCCCTGACAATCAATAACTAATGCTAATAAAAATAAACAGGTTCTTGCTGATGCAAACTCCTGGCTGGCACAATGGATTTAAGTTTGATACAAAAGAACTGGCCTAAGTACCAGTTAAAGATAGTGTAAAGAGTTTGTGCAAACTAGGAGTGGCAACTAAAATAAGCTTAATGTGGAGAAATAAAACACAGTTCTAATTACATTAAGTTCAAAGAAAAGAACTGTAAATTTATTGATTACAATAAATTAAACTTATGTTATGTGAATCTCAAAAATGAATTCAAAATAACAAGGAGAATACACTCACTCGCTCATTCAAAAGCTAAACACACTTAAGCCTAGAAAAATAAACAGAAATACTGGTCAGTGGAGGAGAGCTGAACGAAAAGACTGGGCGCCCGTGATGAACATCAAATGGCGCAATTCGCTAAGCCCGCTTCGCCAATTCAACGTCTAAGTGGAGATTCAGGAACTCGCTGTACAACAAAGGCGCTGCTCTATGCTGGGCACAAATGGTCCTACACTCGAGGCGACTCAAAGCCGACAGACTTCAAACTATGAAAGGGGGCGAGAGGTGGCCGTGTTTGCCGGAAGTAGGGCATGGCCTAACTTCAACGGTCAACGGAAAGAAAGTGAGCGATATAGGCTCAAATAAATCACTCAGTGAAAGCACTAATGTTGTGGATAAGAATGATCACTTGTGAAACAGTGAGAAATGTTCTGAAAACCATCCCAATCAGAGTGAATACGAGGACGGTTGAACTGAATGATGCCCAGTGGGAATTCCATTCGAGTTCGTGGTTTTCTCACTAAAGTACAATGTCACGAAATTATATAAATACGCTCACGCGAATTCGTGACACGAGGTATTGCAGTTTTTTCACTGTTTATTCACAAAAAAAGAGCAGGTTTGGCTTTCATTGCGATAAGCACCTACTCACGATCGAAGTTAGGCAGTAACTGGAGGTGGTGACGGGGAAACAGAGTTGCCAGATCGCAACGGCCACATTACCGAACTCCTCAAGTTTCATTACTAAATTTAACTTTTCATTACCAAACTCGTAAAGCTAGCATTTATTCTTCACTAATTATATATACAAGTGGAAATACATGTAATCACTCTCCTTATAATTAACAGAATGTTGATTATTTTCAAGCTATGTAGGCTAGCAGATTAATCAGAGAGAGCAAACAATCCACCATCTCCATCCTGTGTATCCTCATCTATCTATCTATTTATCTATTGCCAGACGCCTCAATCCCATTCGGGTGGCCCCAAACAAATCACCTCCACGTCGCCCTGTCCCCCTCCATTTCACTGCCACGCTCCCAACTCACACCCCCATCTCTCAATATACCTCTCCACCCCATCCCTCCAGCTCATCCTCGGCCTCCTCCTCCCTCTTCCCCCCTCCACCTCACTCACATACACTCTCTTTGTCAGTCTTTCACTCTCCATCCTCTCCACATGACCAAACCACCTCAGTGTATTCTTCCTAACGCTTCCTAACATATCCACAACCACACCACAATGCTCCTTTATATCCTCATTTGTCAGCCTGTCTCTCCATGTGACTCCACAGGCTCCTCTTAAATAACTCATTTCCACTGCTCTCACTCGGCTTGTGTCCTTCCAGCAACGTCCAAGCTTCACTTCCATACGTTAGAGTTGGTATCACAATACTGTCATTTAGTAGCTTTTTCACTTCCATGCTCACTTCCCTGCTTCTTACCACTGCTTTCAAGGAACCATTAACCTTTCTTCCCTGCTGTACCCTTTCAAGCACTTCACCCTCCAAACCTCCATCCTTACTCATCACACTACCCAAGTACTTAAACGTACTCACATTCTCCAATTCCTCACCATCCAACCTCGCTGTACATTCACTGACTTCACCTCTCTCAAAGACCATCACTTTACTCTTCCCTACATTCACCTTTAGATTCTGTTTCTTGCACACTCTCCCAAACTCATCCACCAAGCCTTGCAGCTCTCCTTCGTCTTCACTCAACACAGTATCATCTGCAAACAACAGTACAGGGAGTTTCCAAACACTACCCTCTTTCACAAGGGCCACTCCAACATTCACTACCCCTCCTTGTACCACTTTTATTACCCCTACCATGTACAGATTGAACAACCATGAAGACATGACACATCTCTGTTTCAACCCAACTTTCAAAGAGAAAAATTCACTCAGTTCACCATCCACACGCACTGCAGCCTTAGCATCATCATACATACTCTTCACAGCATTCAACAACTTCCCATCTACTCCATATATTCTTAACACTTTCCACAATCCTTGTCTATCCACCCTGTCATGTGCTTTCTCCACATCCATAAAAGCCACATACAACTTCTTTCCCTTCTCTAGAAACTTTTCCACTAAAGATCTAAGAATGAATATCTGATCTACACAACCTCTTCCCTTCCTAAAGCCTCCCTGTTCTCCAACTAATTCCTCTGTTCTTTCCCTAACTCTGTCAATAAGTATCCTATCATACATTTTTCCCATTATACTAAGAAGACAAATGCCCCTATGATTACCACACACTTCTTTTTCCCCTTTTCCTTTGTACAAGGGAATAATTATACCTGACTTCCAATCCTCCGGGACTCTACCTACCTCCCAGGCCAATCTGCACATTTTCCACATCCATTCTACTACTATCTCTCCCCCATGCTTCAGCATTTCACCACACACTCCATCAATTCCTGGGGCTTTCCCCAATTTAACTTTCTTCATTGCTGCCACAACTTCTATCCTACTTATTTCTTCCTGTCTTCTCACCTCCCTCCTTCTCCCAGCCATTCCCCAGCCACTTATACTCGCATTACTTCCATCCTCTATGTTCAACAATTTCTTAAACTGTTCTCTCCATTTGCTCACTTTTTCTCCCTTCTCCACTAGTAATCTACCATATTTATCTTTCACTCCCCTGCTAACTTCACTTCCACCCTGTCTTACTCTTTTCACCTCTTTCCAGAACACTTTCTTACAGTCCCTCCACTTTACACTCAAGTTCCTTCCAAATTCCTCATCCGCTCTTTTCTTACTCTCTCTTACTAATCTTTTCACCTCTCTCTCTCTTTCTACATCTAACTCTCACTTCTGCCTCTCAACTTCTCCCACCCCCCTATTTCTCATCCATTCATTGTATGCTTTCTTCTTTTGTGCCACAGCGTGTCTCACCTCTTCATTCCACCACGCTGTTCCTTGCACCCCCCTCCGTCTTCTCTTCATCCCACACACCACATCACATGCTGCACATATTTCTTCTGTGAATATCCCGCACACACCTTCCACGTCCCCCATCTGCTCCAACTCATATTTGCCCAATCGTTCCTCCACTTCTCTCTTATATTCTGCCCTTTTCTCATCCTCTTGGATTCAAGGCGGTAAAAGACTGCCTGATGTTTTTCCTGGAGCTGAACACTGAGAGTGACCTAAAACTAAAGCCTCTCCTAGTTTACCACTGGATGAATCCCAGGCACTGGTCAGCAATTCACAGGAAAACCTTGGGTTACCTGGAAGTCGAACCACTCACTACCTCCCTCTGCTGCTCCTACACAGCTGGGTATCTCTCTCCCCCACTTGGGATTACACCAGCATGAAGAGCTTGCCTAACAGGTTTTTCATCCTAGTCGACAATGCCTCAAGCCATCCCAAGGGCATGGAAGACTAGGTGGACAACACTGCAGAGACTTATTTGCCCCCTAACACCACGTCTTTATTCCAACCAATGGACGAAAGGGAGACAGCCATGTTCATGGTGCACTACCAACAATATATGATGGAACAGATGGTGAAAGCAAGTGACTCAGGGAGGGGGACTTAGTCAAGGTTTTCTGGCAGAAGTACATCAAGCATGGTATGAACAATATTATTGGAGTGTGGAATGAGGTTATAAGAGCACCTCAAATGCAGTATGGCCTGAGTATGTCCACTTGTTTGCCGGGTTTCTTCCTGTTGAGCACATCCACAGGAACATCGTTGACCTCTCGTGAGGCGGAGTTCGGGTACGTGAATCTGGATGACATTCAGGTAATACTCAACATCCCCAGTGAAAACACTTCCAATGAGGAGATCATGGAAATAAAAAAGCAGATGACACAAGGAGAGGAAGCTCGAGAAGAGGTGGAAGAGCAGGAGGAACTGGAGCTAATGTTGGATTTGAGGACTCTTAAGGGAGTTTTTAAGAACAATGGACCAAGCCCTTGCATTCAATCAAAAAAAGAATCCAAACGCTGCCTTGAGTGATGCAATGTGCTATGCAACTGAGCAGGAACCGCATATGTACTTTGTGAGCTGCTTGCATACAAGAAAAAAGCAGCATGGCAAACTACGATAACATCATTCTTCCCACCCGAGCAGGAAGAGCTGACACAGTGACTACTTGGACTGACCAAGGATCCACTTAAGGTGAGATGGAAACTTGTTTTTCTATTTTTTTTTAGGGGAGAGGGGTGGCCCATGACCAAAAATATCTTCCCACTGAACCCATGTTACATATGTACTCATCTCGCTATATGTTACATCACTATGCAAACAGCTGTTACATGACATTACCCCATCATATACCAAGGCCTGACTGTATGTGAGTTTGAAGGTAGGAGATGGCTTGGAACGTCAAGACAATGACTGGATACAGGTATTGTGAATATATGTGCCAGAAAGCAAAAGCAAACCAGGGAAACTAAGAAAGCATCTATCTATCTATCTATCTATTGCCAGATGCCTCAATCCCGTTTGGGGTGGCCACAAACAAATCGCCTCCAAGTTGCCCTGTCCCCCGCCATTTCACTGCCCTGCTCCCAACTCACACCCCCCTCTCTCATATACCTCTCCACCCCATCCCTCCATCTCATCCTCGGTCTCCCCCTCCCTCTTCCACCCTCCACCTCACTCACATACACTCTCTTCGTCAATCTTTCACCCTCCATCCTCTCCACATGGCATATTACATGAAAAATGATCAAACTAGGTGGAAGGATTATGTATGAAGATATACAGTATATGACAAGGTGTGAAGCCCATTTTTACTTGGCAGTCAATGAACTAACTATTTCACATGTATCTGGTAAATGTACCTACAAGAAAATTATCAGTTACATAGCTCTAATTCCCATAAAATGAAAACAGGCCATACCAGTACCTTGCCAACCTGAAGTGTGTCAGTGGTAGGTTTATTGTGGCTGTTTTCAAAAGCTTCAGTAAGATTACAAGCCAAATATGTGGTCATCTTGAGAATATTTAGCCAGTTGTGCTTTTCTCTCCCACTGAGGTTCCCATCCTCCAACTGTGCACCAACACTTGTTGCAAGCTTCTTCATTGCTGTCAAAGAAGTACAGTATTGTAAAATCATGAATGAACATACTATCATAAATAAATTTATTTAGCTACTCTCACATATATATAATTATGAAACACTGTCTATATAAGGGTTTGCCTAGCTTCTCCTCCTAGATTCAAAGATCGATTCTGATGGACCAAACAGGTGTAGGCAATCACTATGTGAGTCTTGATAATGCATTCTAATTAACCATATCAAAGCAGGCCTTAAAAAAAAAGGTGATATCCAGTCCACTATGGACTGAAGCCAGGCTACTAATGTCCAGAATATTTAAGGAGAGATGACCTAGTCAACCCCTTGTGTATAACCACTAATCCTCCAGCTGCTTCCATGGGATGTCTGTTGATCCATACAAGTCACATAACCTTCACCCATGCCAATGCCTTGGGCCACTAGACCAGGGTTTCTCAAACTGTGTGCCACAAATTCACAATGAGGTCTCATGCAGTCACACAATTAATCTGAAGCATATATATATATGAAAATTTGGGATAAACTACAAAGTTTACACTGTTCATATCGTAGCGTTAATAAGGGCTCCAACATGTGCACATGCGTCGGCCTTGGTCACCTATTGGCAGCTCTCCATGCTGCTCAATCTCTGGCAGCATCCTAATTCAGTCCCTAATCCGTGATCACATCATGGCCTCGTTGCAGGTCTTTTTTCGGTCTGCCTCTTACAACCTCACACCTGACCTACACACTTCTCACCTTGCACACCCAACTGTCATCCTCCACCCTCTCAACATGCGAAATTCATCTCAATCTACCCTTCTTCACCACAACACCAATACACTCCAGACTCTTTCTTCCTCTCAACTCTTATATCTCCTAACTCTAGCTACAGAAGTGGCTAGTTGGAAGAAGTTCAGGGAGCTGCTGCCTCTCCTGACATTGAGAGGGATCTCCCTCCGTGCTAAGGGATCTTTGTATGCAGCATGTGTTAGGAGTGTAATGCTGTATGGTAGTGAGACCTGGGCAGTAAAGGAAGAGGATATTTGCAGGCCCAAACGTACAGAAATGACAATGATTAGTGTGTCCTTGAATGCAAGGCCTGGGGGGGGGGGGAGAAGGGGCTAGGTTTATGATGGAGAAGTTAAGAGGACAGATGGGACTGAAGTGTATTGGTGTTGTGATGAAGAGAGGTAGACTGAGATTTTTATTTTTCTTTAGGCAAGGAAGACAGAACCAGAGGCCAGGAGGCAGCAAACCATTCCTTCCAAGATAAAGCAAAAATACTACAACGGAGAGCCAAATTCAAGATCCGTTTATTTTGAGATGACTGGACACACCGCGTTTAACCCCTTAACCACAGGGCGTCACTTTCGTGACGCTTGGGAGCAAGGGATCATACCGCGGGGCGTCGCTTCTGTGATTCTGTGTTATTTTGAATTCACCCGGGCTTCCAAGTGGGGGCTTGAATCATCTATCAGTACTGCCAATGTCCAACACTAGTCAGCACTCCTAATCTCATCTGAACTCCCATCCATTGTTGACAATTTAGCCATTTCTCCCCATTCTTGACTCCCCTCCCTACCCCCCCTTCCATTACCCTATCCTCTCGCCTGCCCGGCCGTGCTACGCTAAGTAAATCTTCCCTAGAATTTTTCACTGATTTCATCCATTGAAATAAGCCCTATGTCCTATTCTTATACCAAATAATATATACAAGAAAGAAATAAGGTAAGTGAGAGTGCCATACACCTGGAACTGGCTAATTATCACCTGACAACACCTCACGTGCACTCGTTCGCTAATTTTCGCTGTTTTTTCCCCCTTGAAATATGCCGTATAATCTATTTTCGTAATAAATATACATGTAAGGAGGGAAGGGAGAAGCCTAAGTGATATTTACATTCACCTGGAACTACCTAATTTATAATGTATTGTCTAGATTTCCTGCCAATCATTTCAGTGCTATACATAGCTGTTTCAAGAGCTAACATTGGTAGCACTGAATATCCCCTAAGTAGGCCTCTACCCCGGCCCTCCCTTATCAGTTTACTCTCATCTTCCGAAGCAGAGGTACGTCTGTTTCTTTTTGCTGACTTCAGGGACTTTTTCACCCCCATGCAAAGGGCCCTGTGACCTTTACCCCCTACTAAACCTCGTGTGGAAAGAGGTAAAGGGCTGACAATTGATAAAAGAGTGACTACGATCTTTCTATTGAGTAAAACAGTGCAAGTGGAATTGTAAATAATGTGTAAACAGCAAGTGAAAGTAATGAATGTAAATATACGTGAACAATGGAAAATAGTTTTATAAGTTACTTCAAGTGACAGTGCATAACACAGTGTAAATAAAATAGAAATGTAAATAACGTAAATAAAATAGAGAACGTAAATAGAAATGTAAATGAGTAGTATTATAAGAATACGAGTATATACCCTAGGAGTAATGAAAGTGAAAGTTTCACTCTAGTATGTCTGAATACTATGAGTTATGAGAGTGAAGATGAAAGTGACATTCACTTTCAATGCTAGTATACAGGACGAGAAAGTGAATGCTACGTATTTTACTGAAAGAAATTGAATCCCTACAGTGACAATAAACTAATACTACTGAAGGAAACTTATGGATAAAGACTGTAGATATATATAAGCGTTATATAGTAATAGAAATATAAAGTGTGAGGGGTTTTATGAATAATAAATGACAGAGTACCAAGAGCGAACTAGTGCCAGTGCGACGGTCAGACCCGCTCGTAATTTTTCATTGCTTTCACAGTGGGTTTTTTTTTTGGAGTATGGATCCCAAACTACTTGAAAATCATAGAGTAGTGTTTATACTGTTAATATCTGGCTGTGGTAATCATATTACGGGTTGTCGGGAAGTGTAAAGTGGAGACTTCGTTACCCAACTTCAGAGGTCTCCACAAGTCCTACAGTAACTGACGAAGGCTCAACAAACATTCCAGGAGAAAGCTGAAGGTATGTGCCATAAGCATATATAATTTTAATATTCTAGGACTAATAACTGATTTTTGGCAAATATTTTTTGAGAGTCTGTCGGAGCCCGAATAACCCCGCGGACCACGCAAAACATCGGTAAACATGCCCGCGGTGTAGGGGTTAAAAGACTGAAGATCATAGGCAGTAGGAAATACAGACAGAGGGAGACGGTTTCAGAGTTGACCTGTTGCACAAATGAAGGACTAGGAGTAACGGTTAACTCTCGCATTAGAAAGCTGGACAGAAAAGTGATGAGACTTTGTTGCTAGATGGGTGCTACACACCCGCTGTAGTGGTGGAGGGGTGCAAGCAGATAGTTCAGAGAAGCGGTGACCATTAGAGATAGAAAAGAAATAAAGAAGCAACAGTGTGGTGAAAAGACAGGTTTAAGGGAGCCAGTAAGAGGAGGAGAGTTAATGAGATGAAAAGCCTCTGACTCCACCTTGCTGAGAAGAGCTGTATAAGGGGAGCCTCCCCACACGAGAGTTGTACTCTACATGGGCGAATAACACTCATGTATGAAGTCAACAACTGTGCAGGGATAAAGATAGTAAGGAGTCAGCCCTTTTTTCTTTTTTTTTTTTTTTTAATGCAAGGAAGAAGGAACCAATGGCCAGGAGCCCACAAATCATTCCTGTAAAAAAAAAAAAAAAAAAAAAAAAAAAAAAAAAAAGGCGCCAAATTCAAGATCTATTCATTTCGAGATGCCTGGACACATTGTGTTTGAAAGACTGGAGATCATAGGAAGTAGGAAATACAGACAGAGGGAGACAGTTCCAGAGCTGACCTGTTGCATAAAAGAAGGACTGGGAGTAATGGTTAACTCTTGCATTAGACAGTTGGACAGAAAAGGGATGAGAGTTTGTCGCTGGACGGGTGCTATGCGCCTGTCGTGGAGGTGAAG
>NC_137008.1:54560931-54612074 GCF_032717465.1 Coenobita brevimanus
CACATAGGGATTGCTTAGTTAGGAATGCTAAAGCAGTATGTGGTGTGACAAGAGTAACAAAGAAGAAAGGTACGGCATGGTGGGATGAGGAGGTAAAGAGCGCGGTGGAGGAAAAGAGGAAGAAGTGGCTAAAGTGGTAACAGGATAGGGGTTCAGTTGAAATAAGAACTGAATATGTTGAGAGTAAGAAGCACATAAAGAGACTAGTGAAGAGGAAAAAGAAGGAGGTAAATGAGGATCTAGGAAGAAAAATGAATGCGAACTACCCTGAAAATAGAAAGTTATTCTGGAAAGAGGTGCGGAAATGTAGTAGTGAAAGCGGTAAGAAATGGGATGGTGTTAAGGATGCAGGTGGTAGATTATTAACCCATGGAGATGAAGTAAGGACCAGATGGAAAGAATATTTTGAAAGCCTGATGAATGGGGATAGAGACAGCAGGGCAGCTGTAAACATGATTGGTTTTGGGGGTGTGCAGAGAAGGAATGCAGTGCCAGGAGACGTGACACTCGCACAGGTGAACAGTGCTGTGAAGTGGCTGAAAAATGGGAAAGCAGCTGGGGTTCATGAGGTGTATGCAGAGATGCTTAAATGTAGTGGAGAGAATGGAATGAAGTGCTTGTTGGAGATATGTAAGAAGGCATGGATGAGTGAAACTGTGCCTGCAGAGTGGAAAAAGGCTGTGATTGTACCCCTGTACAAAAATAAAGGTGAACAAAGTGAGTGTAAGAATTATCATGGCACAAGCTTACTGAGTGTGGTAGGGAAGGTATATGGAAGAATTATTATAGAGAAAGTAAGAGAGATATCAGAAGCCCTAGTGAGTGATGAGCAGGGTGGCTTTAGGAGTGGCAGAGGATGTGTGGACCAAATATTTGCAGTGAGACATACAGTAGAGAAGCCTAGTGAGAAGGACCATAAGGTGTTTATGGCATTCATGGATCTGGAAAAAGCATATGACAAAGTGGACAGAGAAGGATTGTGGAAAGTTTTGCGCATGTACGGTGTAGTGGGTAAGCTGTTAGGTGCCGTAAAGAGTTTTTATGATGGTAGTGAAGCATGTGTCAGGGTTAATGGGCATCTAAGTGAATGGTTCACAATCAGTGTGGGCATGCGACAAGGTTGTGTGATGTCCCCATGGTTGTTCAATGTATATATGGATGGGGTGATGAGAAAAGTGAAAACACTAGTAATGGAGAGAGGGATGGCATTGGTAATGAATGGCGATGGATGGAATTTCTCAAATTTGTTGTATGCTGATGATGCAGTACTGCTTGCAAGCACCAGACAAGAACTTGGTAGGCTAGTGCAGAGTTTTGCTGATGTCTGCAAGTGTCGTTCCTTGAGAGTAAATGTAGAAAAGAGTAAAGTGATGGTTACTGAGAGAAAAGGTGACTCCCAGTGCAATGTAACAGTGAATGGAGAGAGACTGGAATTGGTGAGAGAGTTCAAATACCTGGGTACAGTGATAGAAAAGAGGAAAATGTGCAAAAGAAGTTGAAAGTAGAGTGACACAAGGAAGAAAAGTAGCTGGTGCAATGAAGGCCTTGATAAGAAACAGAGGCTTGAGTGTTGCAGCTGCACGAGGCTTACATGAAGGAGTGTTAGTGCCAACTTTAACATATGGATGTGAGACTATGATGTGGCATGAAAATGAAAAGTCAAAAGTAAGAGCAGTGGAGATGGGACTGCTGAGGAATGTACGTGGAGTACAGAGGGTGGATAGGATACGAAATAATGTGATTCGTGAAAGATGCGGAGTGAGGAAGTCCGTGGACACCAGAATTGAAGAGAGTGTACTGAGATGGTTTGGTCATATGGAGAGAATGGATAATAATAAAGTGGTGAAGAAGGTATATCTGAGCGAATTTGAGGAGGGAGGAGGCGAGGTAGGCCACGGAGAAGGTGGAGACATATGGTGGATGAATGTGTGAGGAAGAGAGGTTTGGAAGTTGGTGAGGCTAGGGAACTGACAGGAGATCGAGCTGGCTGGGTGAATTTTGTGAAGAGATATGCATGATCAGGGATTTTTGGCACTCCTTTTTAACATGGCAGTGTCAGGATTGACTCTGTCGGATACGATATGTGAAGCTACAGAACGAGGTGAATGTTTTTGGCATATCCGATAAAGCCAGGATTCCGGGGGCTTGAATGATGATTGAATGGAAGCGTGGCCCATTGGATTGGGCAATTTTGGGCTGTCCGGACATTGCTACTCCTCACCCTACCCTTGGGTGGGAAAGGAGGTCTGGATGATGATGATATATATATATTATATATATCTATCTATCTATCTATCTATTGCCAGACGCCACAATCCCGTAAGGGGTGGCCATTTGACTCTGAGTTAGTTGTTTTACACTGTATATATATACAGTATATATATATATATATATATATATATATATATGGTACGAGTTTTACAGTGTCCCTTTTCACTTAGTTTGGGCTAAGGCACTGCCCGGGGGAGGAGGACTTAGGTTTGGAGCGTGTATCATTTTATGACC
This sequence comes from Coenobita brevimanus, assembly GCF_032717465.1. Classification (NCBI taxonomy): domain Eukaryota; kingdom Metazoa; phylum Arthropoda; class Malacostraca; order Decapoda; family Coenobitidae; genus Coenobita; species Coenobita brevimanus. Next base: position 54,563,437 of record NC_137008.1, read on the forward strand.
GGATGACCTTCCTGATATCTACCAAGGACCCTTGGGTGGACTCGAACCTCTGACCCTTCAGCCAGAATGGAGTGCTTTAACCCACTGAGCCCACACGCACACACACATACTGTACAACATGGCTATATACAGTATATTACTTTTAGTTGAGAGAGAGAAAGAGAGAAAGAGAAGGAGGAGGAGGAGGAGGAGGAGGAGGAGGAGAGAGAGAGAGAGAGAGCGCTAAGAAATAATTCTGACAAGACAGCGAAACTCCATACCTTTCAAAAGAAGCGCCCAAGACTTCTGCTTTGATTCCTCATCAATGGAAGAAAAATTTACTAACACACTGTACAAGGCATTGAAGTTCTGCTCCTTAAGGACAAATTCACATCCCAACTGCTTGAAGATTACCTGAGCATCTGTATAAAGACAAATTTTAAAGCCATTAATGATCATCTCTCTTTATGAAGTGCTTAGAACATATAAATTGCTACAGTAACAGAAGTTCTGTTGACAGCATCTACTTTTGTGCTTCCTCTGACTGTTTCTAGATGCTGTACTGATATAAAGTAGAGCTATTAACAATGTTTTGACAAAAAAAATTTTATCTATGATAGCTTGCACTTTTCTAATTATGTGATCCACCTGGAGAAAACAAAAAGTTCTTAAATAGCAAAAGTGGAAAAAAAAGAGGTTTACTGTAACAATGTAAATAATCGTACTGTTACTCGTAATTCAAATACTGGTTCCACTGATCAGCAACCTGAAATACCTTATATTCTGTAGAAAAAATAAACACAGTGCCTATGCAATAACAGGACTGAAACTTAACAAATTAATCACACTGTCCTGGCCAAGATTCGATCTCTGGCCCCTGCACTTCGTAGGTGCCCACGTTACCACTCAGCCAAAGAGAGGATCCCCGCTTTGCCTCTTAGCAACGCGGCTTTTATATACCCTACTCCATTACACCTATACCTACCTCGATTCAAGGCAAACTTGAGTTACAGTGTAACACTATATGGTCATCTAAACAGTGTAAACATCCAGTTGCTAATAAGAAAGGTAACCATACAATAATAGTTTCCGTATTTCTCAAAATCTTAGTACTGTACTGACATAGTATAACCTCATACAATGAATCAGCTATAAAAACCCTCTGCTGTACTTGTGTAATGGGGAAAATTCAGTGTTTGAGTTTGGTGGGTTGGTGGTGGCGTTAGAGGACATGCTGCGTCAGTTTGGAGGCGCGTGACAGTGAAGATAAACATCAGCGGGCTGGCACATGGCGCTCTCCAGGATTTGCCATGATTTAAGCAATCTTCTTTGCTATCCCTGTCTAATTCTAGTAGCTTGATCACTCTTCTTAGAGCTGCCTGGCATGGGCCAACAGGCTTATTGCAGTTATCCTCTCTTCGTATGTTCTTAGTGACTGTCATGGAAAATAATGGCGTGATATGAATAAAATACACATTCTGGATGTCACTGAGAGGAGTTACACAGGTTGGGACCGGGAAAGCAGATCCTTTTCCACGAGTCTGACTGGAGTTAAGCTGGGTGTGTGTGTGTAGGCAGGAGATGATGGTCATACAGTGGTTTTCAAGAGGTTGCCTGAGTGGTGGCATGGTTGGAGCAGAGACACAGAAGACCATGACAGGTAACCATGGAATCAATGGGGAAAATGGTGGTGTTGCTGACGCAAAACAGTTGTGGCACCAAGAGGAGTTAGTGGCAGACACCAAGGTTTTGTGAAATACCAGTAACCAGGATTTTTTTTTTTTTTTAGTGTGAGGAAGAAGGAACCAAAGGCCATGAGCCCGCAATAAGAGTTCCCTCCAAGAGAAAAACAAAATACGAGAGAGCCAAATTCAAGATCCATTCATTTCGAGATCCCTGGACACACTGCGTTTGAAAGACTGGAGATCATAGGCAGCAGGAAATACAGACAGAGGGAGACAGTTCCAGAGTTGATGAAATGGTTTATTATGAGATATGGTTTAGTACCGTATGTGAGATACAATGGTCAGAACATTGTAGAATGGGGCTTACTCTCGTGTATGAATGTGGGAGGAGGGCTTTGTGTACTGGTCTCCTTTGTGGGCTGTGTTTAAAATGGGAGCAGCGAACACCTGGCTAAGTACATTAGTAGAGAAGGGTACTACTTCTAAAATGCAGTATAAAGTACTGTGTATCCATAATTATTCACTGTGCTAAAACAGGGTCCTTACTCTAACAATATGGATGATTGTACTGAATGTCCATTTTTCTATTGCATAATTGTGGTGCTGTTACACCCTGCAATTGCTAAGATCAGATAATAAATATCATACACCTAAGCAGAAATCGTGTCTGTATTTCAGGAAGGTGAACCTTGGGATGTACTCTGGTGAGCTAGGCAGGGAAATCACCTCATTACACTTGGGACAAAAATGATTATATACAGTAATACTGTATTGTAAAAACAAAACATCCAGATGCACTTTGCTTACCTTGAATCTTTGGCGGTATTTCTCTAGCAGTCAAAATATTTGTCACAACATACTGGCGTGTTGATGTTGACTCTTGTAGAGCATCTAAGCTTAGAGGTATAATGAAGTCAAATGATTCCATCTGAAAATACACGAACCAGTAACTTCTATCTTAAAAAAAAAAAAAAAAAAAAAAAAATCCATCATCACTGAACATATTCCACACAGTAATGTAATCCAAATACTGAATCTCTCAAACCAGAAAAAAAAAAAATGGTGAGCTTCCATTTTATATATATATATATATATATATATTGATAAATTCACAATAAGGATTAAGTTTTATTATAGCATCATTCATTTATAACCAAATTCTACAGAAATATAGTTGGATGACGGGTTATGGTCAGACTCAAATATGAAGTCCGTTTGGGAGGGGCCCGCGTGGGGATTTCCCTCTCTACAGCTCTGCCAAACCTCCTCTCTCTCTCTCTCTCTCAGTTGATTGAGAAAGTTTTTATATATTTATAAGTTGTGTTTTCTTCTACATTATTTCGACCTTTTTTCCACACCACCACTGAGGTAAAAGTCTTGGCGCGTTTTTTTTTTTTTATAGAGGTTTCCCCAGTAGGCATAAGTCCTCTCTCTGATCTTTCTTCTAGAAAATACTTGTTCACATTGTAAATAAGTTCTTTCTCCCGACTGTGGAGCACACGAGAGCGAGTCGGAGTAGCCGCCATCGTGGGTGGGGATCAGGGAGCTGGTGACCGGTCACCTGTAGTCTGAGGTAGGTGTCCTTGACCTCCGGCAACGTCGGAAAGCGACATTGTCACGTGGTGTGGAATTTATACAAATCATAGCTATTATCCTAAAAAGCGACACATTCATAGCACTATATAGCTTTATTTAATATATTTAATGAGTACAGAATATTTAATATACAATTTCAAATAGTAAATAGCTGACATATGACAGAGAGAGAGATAGGTACTGGAGTTGATGCGGCAGAGCTGTAGAGAGGGAAATCCCCTCTCGGGCCCCACCCAAACGGACTTCATATTTGAGTCTGACCATAGTACCATAGAATGGTTGTTTAAATTGCAGTAGGCTTGGGTTTCATGAACCTGAGTGAAGAGGTTCTGTACGGTAATACAGTATCATGCATTCTGGCAACTTCAAAAACCTGTCACACTGAAATGCAAACTTATGTTCTTGGGACTGCCACTGTCTACATTTAAGGTATTTCTGACAATGATATAAACACGATTTCATGCGTTAAACATGAGAACTTGCCTTTGAGGTACCTTTCCCTTTAGACCCAGTTTTATTTCATTCTGACGGGCTACAACTACCGGTAACCTAAATTGTAAATATGCATCCACTAAACATACTTGATTTCCAACAGAATAGTAACCAATGCAACACTGCAAATAGCTCGTTCATTTAAAAACAAAAGATTAGTTCCTCGAGTTAAATCTTCAAACTTGTCGAGTTGAGGCTTATTTCGCAGGGAAAAGAAAAACATTAACTCCTTCTCGCTCTAGCATCACAAACATTAGCTCTATGAGGAGATCAATATGGAACTGAATGAATTACCTTGCAAGGATTTCCTAAGTTAATGCATCCTCTTCCCGCCCAAATTCTTGTTTACAAATTTTTTGAAGATGTGTGTGTGGCGATGCGACAGCCAATCAACGTGCGGCTCCTACGTGTGCTGCCATCTATTGCCACTCTACTCGCCTAATACTTCTGTAGTAATAAAAGAAAACGGAATACTTCGACAAATAGAGCGAGAGGCAAAAGTTTTCGTTTCATCTGCTACTTTCCTGCAGTTAAGTCGTAGGCATATTGTTCTCTGTAGAGAGCAACTTATTACGTGTGCTGCCAGCTACTGCCACTCCACTCCCCTAATACTTCTACAGTAATAAAAGAAAACGAAATACATCGATATATAAAGCGAGACGCAAAAGTTTTCGTTACTTTCCTGCAGTTGTCGTAGGTATAGTGCTCTCCGCAGAGAGCAAATTATTATTTTCTTTGTAATGTATTTTGTTTATTCCTTACCTTTGTAATGATGAATGATGATGGCAGCATGTGGTGGACGTGTCTGCTGAGCTCTCGCTTTTACTCACTCTTTAAGTGCCGTCTGACACTTCGACTTCTAATATTTTAAGATTCAATAATTAGCGTGGATTCAGAGTTATCAGTGGACCCAAGAAAAACATTAAGAATTAACAGTAAGTATACAAAAATGACAATAAATTATGGTAAAAATCACTTGTGCTGAGTGAGGGCGGGAAGGAAACTAACACAAAAGTCAAAAGTGTGGCAAGTGCGAAGTACAGTAGTTGCATCCCGGAGAGATGAGGCATTAAATTTTGAGATCTGTGAAATACGGTATCATATTAAATGTTAGGGATTACCAATGGAGGTTTATCAGTTTATGGTGAGTGATGAAGCCGGGCAGAATTATCACTGGATTTGTAGCTCACCTTGGATATGAGAAAATGCTTTTGTGTGTGTGTGTGTGTCCGACTCTGAGCAAAGGCTTCAGGGCCTTTATCTCGGGGGCAGTTGCCTATCCCAAGGCCCATTACCTGAGAATGCTTGAGAAACAGCAAGTGGATATTTGTGCACGACAGAAGGTGTTAGAAGTTGAATTTAGTGATACCAAGGAATCTGTGAACGAAGCAATCACGAAAGTAAATGATGTGGAATGTAAGGTTGGCCCATTGGAAGCCAAACACTAAGCAAGAGACTATTTTGAACGATACAGTAGTGAAGGGGAAAATGGAGAACATGATAACGAAGCAAGAGACTATTTTGAACGATACAGTAGTGAAGGGGAAAATGGAGAACATGATTAGTGGTTTGGAAAACAAATCAGTCATATGGGATATAAAATCAGACAGGCCTAATGACGAAAACGAGGATACCCAGGGAAATTAGGAAAAGAAACAAGTCAGTAATGAGATTACAGCCCTCAAAGAGTTAAATGACAAAAAGGTAAGAGAGAATAATATTAATTGTAATCTATATATGCAAACTGAACCCTACAAGCCTTAAGGACAGGATTGAATATAACAGGAAATGTGTGCTGGAAATAACAGATACTTGTTGCTTACGTCATAGTCAAATTTGATAAGAAAAGTGATCAGGCTGCAGGGTTGCCAGGTCTACAGAAATTTCTGTATTTCTACAGATTTTTGGAAGGATCTACAGAAATACAGAATTTTGTGCTTAATCTACAGATATTTTGATATATTACAGAAATTCTCAAGAAACTTTACAAGCAATATGGAAAGGAATTCAATTTACAAATACCATAGAGAAATTTAGCAGTGGGCAAGAGGAAAGTCCTGAAAAAAAGCGTATTGTATACAGTAGGTAACCCTTGAAACGTAAAGTTTTCTATGAAATATTGTATTTTCTTTAATTTCAAATTATGTCGCTTAAGCTATATTAGACTAGTACTTGCAGTATAACAATTAATATACTTATAAACTGCTTAATCTGTGAACTAATACGAAAATTTCAATATTAAATATATACATTTTTCTACTATCGAATGCGCCGGTGTACTGCCATTTTTGCTTACATTGTGAGGGAATCAGAAGCAGGTATGTGAGAGTTAGTTTCGGAAGTTTGGACATATTTGGAATATATTAGTGGTGTTAGCGACTGTTACTACGGTTATCAAATATAACAAGGTTATAGTTATTTGGCCTAGAAAGTTATGAGCAAAACGAAAAGTGAAAAAGGGTCTCGCTCTTTTAGCCCTTGTTTTCAGTATAAGTTTTCAGTTAGGTTCGTGTCTAATTTGACCCATAGTAACTGTGTGTTAACCCGCATTTTATGAATTTGAAATATGAAAATTCATACCATATTCTTAATTTACTGAAACCATTAATCTTAGATTATTCGTATGGAATTAATCATTTTTTTTCCTTTTAAATAAAGGCACAGATAACTTCTAAGACATATTTGCATACCTTTTGTCAATATATGCGTGAAATTGTGATCTACAGAATTTTTTTTCAAATCTCAAGAAATTTTATGGATGATTCTACAGATATTTTAGGGCCAGCACCTGGCAACACTGTCAGGCTGGGAAAAAGAAGTGATGAATGTGGGCTGAAGAGACACCTGCTGGCTATACTTGCGGAATCTACTACAAAGATTAAGTTATTCCAAAACATCAGAAACCTCCAGGGCAAGGACAAGTTTAAGAATATTCATATCACTCATGACATGGCTAAACTAGGAAGGGAACAGAAGGCTGCTAAAATGCCCGCCGCCGGACCCCCCACCCCGCCACCCCCCCAGGAAGACACAACCGGGGGGGGGGCTAATGACCCAGGGCAAGAGGGTCACCCGCCCACTACTGACCTGCGCCCCTTTTCCCCGCAACTGCCCCGACACCAAGTGAACAAGGATCGGCAACGACCTTGCAGGCGGGACAACCATCGCCAGCAGTGGGGTGGGACTGAACAGGATTCAGTCCCAAGTAACGTTTTGGCGACGGCCATAGTTACCCCCTCAAGGGCAGGAGGTCCTTTAGTGCGCCACGAGGTGTCAATACCCTCCGCCACCTCCAGGGCAAGAGGCCCTTCAGAAGTTCAGTGTGCCACGAGGTGTTAGTACCCTCTGCCACGTCTAGGGCAAGAGGCCCTTTAGTGTGCAACAAGGTGTTAGTACCCTCCGCCACGTCTAAGCCAAGAGGCCCTTTAGTGTGCCACGAGGTGTTAGTATCCTCCGCCACGTCTAGGGCAAGAGGCCCTTTAGTGCGCCACGAGGTGTCAGTATCCTCCGCCACGTCTAGGGCAAGAGGCCCTTTAGTGCGCCACGAGGTGTCAGTACCCTCCGCCACGTCTAGGGCAGGAGGCCCTTTAGTGCGCCACGAGGTTCCAGTACCCTCCGCCACTCCAAGGGCAGGAGGCCCTAGTAGACAGCTAAAAGTGGGTCCCAGGGTAAAAAGACCCTGGGACTCCACGGCTGTGACAGACCCAGGAGAGAGAGTCGCCTCTGTGCTTCCCTCCCTGTATGTAGGAGAGGACACGGTCTCCGTGAACACTCCACCTACCGCGTTCCCCTGCGGGAACTGCTCGACACCACTCGGGAGTGTTGCCCCGGAGGTGTCAGCAGAGTGGAGGCAAAGTCCGAGACCGGACCTGCCTCTCACTCCTGGGAAATCTCTGTCTTTCACAGGCACCAGCAGGAGACGAGGCCGCAGCCCAACCCTGACAGCGAGTCCCCTGGCAGACGACCGCACCCCCAGGACCCCCAGGCGAGCCCAGCAGACTACAGGCGAGGGCAACCCCGACTCCCTCACCCAGCGGAGCCGCCGACGTCAGGCCCGCCTCCTCCAGCTGTTTGGCCCTAGTCCTGAGGGCCACCTCTCAGGTTGAGGCCCCCAGACAGGAGGGCCTCCCTGCACCCCACCGACGAGACCCCGAGGTAAGGGTCTCCCTTCAGGTCGAGGCCCCCAGACAGGAGGGCCTCCCTGCGACTCACCGACGGTCCGGACCCGGGCAGTGACTCCCCTGCGGGTAGTATGTTGTCCGTGGCAGGCAGAGTCCCCGTGAGATCCTCCCCCTCGAACGGTGACAGAGTGAATCAACCCAGGAAACACGGGTAAATTAGTGACGCCCCTTAGACCGAAAATAAGCCCGAGGAAGAGGAACAGTGAACAGTGACAGAGTGTGATCCATATAAAACCAGTGGCTATTGTTATTAACCCAACAGACTTACATACCCAATAGAGTAGAAAATATTCAATAATAATAAGTAGAGTAATATCACCTGCCCAGAATAAAAGAACTTCCCGCAATTGTGAATGACGATCAGGGTGCGCGGGAGAACCAAAAGCCTGCGTAAAGTGTCGCCGCGACTAGGTAACTGAGCCGAGTGTCGTGATCCGCACCCTGACTTCATTATAGTAATATTCCTCCCCCAGACTCTTAACCTTGCGTATTCCCCTTGTTATCGTGTGTATATATATTTTGGGTTTGAATGAAAGACGGGTATCTACACATATATAACTAAAGACATTGGTATACATGCATCATATCGTGTGTTAAGTGCAACTGTATTTTGTGCTATCAAAGCCTAACTCTGTGTCCCTGTATCCTGTATCTCAAATATCACTCTGTATCATATTGTAACGGTTTTAGAATTAAGGCAATAGATGTGTTAAGGTATACTTCCTAGTTTTTATGTCCTGTTCCTTTGTTGGTGCTTTACTTCCGGTCCGGAAAGAGGACCCCGCTCAGTCGCTAGTGTTTTTAGGACTAGGAGTCGACCTAAAAACACTCAGCATAACAGGCTTCCACAGAAGAAAGCAGTCGTGCGTGTTTTGTACATTACAGATATAATCTTCAAACATAAGGCGCGTTTTTGTGAGGACCAGGCTTGAGCCTGGCTCGAGCCAGACTTAAGCGAAACGTCCATTCCCGTTTTTGCCGTGCCCAGGCTCAAGCCGGACTCGAGCCGCGCTTGAGCCAGACTCAAGCCAAGTCGATCCACCCCTGGAGCTGGCTTGAGGTAGCTCGAGCCCGGGAGTGTGACGTCATATGTAAACAAAGATGGCGTCTTCCATTGTGTGGTATGTGCTGTTCTCACTTTTTTTTCAATATACCACGAGTATGTGGCTTGCACCGATTGATTTTGATATACAGATATGCTAGAATTTACAGTTGATGCACGTGAGAGAAGAACATGTGTAGCTAGAGTGTATTGGACAGCTCGTTTGTGGTGCAGATCAGATCAGATGTTCACTCGGTATTGCTTTTGAATAAACACGGGGCTGTTCGTTGTTTTTTTTTTTTTTTTTAAATACGTTTTCTAGTGTTCCATACTTCACAGAGGTATTTTTTGTAGTGGTAGAATTTTTTATCTGCATCTTTTGCGTATGTTAATAACAGTATGTTCTCTAAATTGCCTTCTACCTCATATTTACTTCTTATATCTTTTAATGCATTACAGTTTTTAAAGAAATGTTCAAGAGTTTCTTCTTGTTTTGTTACATAATTCACAGTACGTATTTCCACCAATATACCTTGCTCTCCAGTTTAATTTTAAAGTGTTCGAGCAACATCTGTGCGCAGTATAGAACGCTGTGTGTTTTCATAAAGTTTTTCTTCCTTAATGTCTAATTTTTTCTCTATAAAATATAATTGAGGATTTGTTTGTCAGTTCTTCTCTCCAACATTTTCTTTTTTTTCGTATTCATTTACCTTCTTTATTTCATCCTTTTTTAAATTGTCCAGTTGGTTAGTATTTCTTATGCTGATTTCCTTCATATATTCCTGATTATTTTTTATCCATGCATTTTTTTTTTTCATACAGTTCTAAGAACACTTTTAATGCTAATGAATTATTTTCTTGCAGAAGAAAGCATATAATGAGTGGATGAGGAACAGGGGCGTCGAAGAAGCTGAGAGGAAGATGAGAGAGTTATATGTAGAGAGGAGGAAAGAGGTGAAAAGATTAGTAAAAGAGAGTAAGAAGAGAGTGGATGAGGAATTTGGAAGGAATTTGAGTGCAAAGTGGAGGGAATGTAAGAAAATGTTCTGGAAAGAGGTAAAGAGAGCTACACAGGGTGCCAACAAAGTTAGTTGGGGTGTGAAAGATAAAAATGGTGATTACTAGTGGAGAAGGGAGAAAAAGTGAACAGATGGAGAGAACACTTGAATGAACAGGTGGTCCCTCCACGGAACACTGGTCTGTACTGCCCCTGTACAAAATACAGTAAAGGAGAAGAGTAAAGGTTTCCTTGGTGACTCGCATATTTCTGAAGAAATCAAGATCTTCTTTCTGATCCAGGTGATCACTGAAGCCTTTCTGCTTTCCATGTGATTCTCTGCACCAACCCAAAGGAACATAATGTAATTATAAAGTATGGTTTTGCTAATATTCTTAATATATATATATATATATATATATATATATATATATATATTTTTTGAGGGGGTGGGGGGACACATTGACCTAACAGCAAAGTAGCTCACTGAAGGGAACACCTGAATGGAAATGAGGGTCAATTTTTAGTTCACACAACCACTGATCTTTGCATCAAATCTGAGTGTTTCCAATGGTTTTTGGTGTGATTCATTTGATTTTGCCCTTCAAATCTATTGCCAATCAGTGGTTTCAAAGGATTGAATATTTTTGCAATCACCTTAGAATCCACTATTTCTTTTTAGAAATAAATGTCAAAATGAACAGAATCACACCCAAAACCATAGGAAACAGTCAGGTTTGATGAAAAAATATGTACTGTGGGCCTACTACTTACCCTAACCCAACCCAACCTAATGTAACCTAACCACCTAACCTAACCCAACCCAACTCAACTCAACCTAATGCAAGTATTATTCATTTGCGAGCAAAGTGCATAGAATGAAAAATGGTCTATATTGGCCCAGAACTTATTTGTTAAACTTATGTTTCTAAGAATCTCTGGTTGTGCGAATCTAAAAATTGGCCGAATTGAGCACTACCAGATACCCAATAATCACAAGGGAATGTGACCCTATTGCAGAAATTCCCCACACATTCAATACGTTGTTATCACAAATGAATATCATCTTGATAATTCCTTTCCCCTGAAAATATGCACTGATAAAGAGTTCATAATGCAGATACAGTTCATGCAACATACAGAGAGTGCTGCCTGTTGCATGCACGCCTGAATGAACCAGACATGCACTCATACAGCTTGTTGGCCAACTTAATACTTAAATGGCCAATCATCTGCACCCAAAAGAAAAAAATAGATATAAAAATATATAAATCTGGCAGGCACAACATCTGCATGATGAAGTTAGCTCATCTTTTACCAAACTGAATAAGGCATGCCAAACTCTTGTCTGGATGATCCTACATTCAAATTTTATCCAACCAACATATAGTCAGCTGCCTAGGCTCATCATCGTCGTTACCAAAATATTTGACAAATTCATTACCTGCTGCCAAGAAAACTATTGGCCTATGAAGCCTCTTCTCAGCTACCTAGTCACAAACAGACACTTATCAAAAACCGCCTTAAACTCGTACTCCTGACATGATCTAACCAGTAATACAACCATATATATTTTTTTTTTTCAATGTGTAGATGGGAAGTGGGAGGTACAAATGTGGAGATACTTGTGTTGGGGTATGTTCACCTTATACAATCAGCTTCAGACAATTATGGAAGTTTGATTTTCCTTAATAGTAAAACAATGGCTGTAAATTTACTGGCGCTGCCAAGCCTAATAAGTATGTAAAATGAAGCAATAACCTATTATCAGACTTTTACTCACCAAACTTTTGGTATGTTAGATCTTACGAATATCAAAACCTAACCAGTCCATGATTCCAGTTGTTTCCTGCCATCAACAACATAACTTTTTTACCACATTACAGACATGATGGTCACAAATGTGTTGTCTCCAGCATTATTATTAAGCTTGCTACCACTACACCATAATATCAATAAGAGTTCTGTCTACTTTCCCATACACTGTCACTGAGAGTACCTTGTTCCTAGGGTTCTCAACAAGCACCCTAAGTTTGTAAATTAAAAGCTTTCCTTATATAATGCCATTCATATTTCCAGTGGTTAACACAGCTGCTTTATGTACCTAGTGCCTGTTGCCATTAAAGATGACAACACAGTGACCTGGCTCATGTATTCCTCTACAAGAGTGGACACAACAGTCGCAGACTCTTGTGTCTCTGCAAACAACGGAAAAGTTCCCATCTGGAGGGAAGAACTACTGCTTAGATCGAAAATATATGATTCTCCGATATCTGCCATGCTGCTTTGTGTCATCAGCTGACCGGGGTGTTTGTTTACATTTGTCAGTACGGCTCGAGTGCTGTTTTTGCGGGGCCACTTTGGCTTAAGCCAAAGAGCGAAGCCAGGCTTGAGCCTCAGGCCTCACAAAAACGCGCCTTAGTTTTTTGGTGATATTTGAGAATTTTAATGGTGTGTGTGTGTATATATATATATATATATATATATATATATAGTAATCACTCTAATATCCGGACGCCCAATATCCGAACATCCCCACTATCCGGACATAAGAATGTTTCATACTGTACTTTTTTCCATACTATACTTACCTCATTTCACTCTTTAATGTCCTTTATTGGTGTGAATAGGGTGTTAGGAGCTATGCATGTGCAGTAGGAAGGTGTTTTTCTGAGTTAGGCTAGGTTAGGGTCCATAAGTACCAGTCCAGGAGCCAGTCACCAGAATGTTTATTATTGTATGAACCTACTTCTAAACCCTCATTTTATGTTTCTTTTGCATTTATTTCAGTCATTTATGTGCCTTATTGGTGTGATTTGGGTCTTAAATAGGTGCTATGCATGTCCAGAGAGAGTTGTATAGGTGTTTCTCTGAGTTAGGGTCCATAAGTACAAGTCCATAAGCTGGGGCCCAATATCCGGACAGAACCAATATCCGGACCTACCTATGGCTCTATTACGTCGGATATTGGAGTGATTACTGTATGTGTATGTATATATATATATATATATATATATATATAGTATATACAGATACAGTATATATAGAAAATAAGGCGGTTTTCATTTTACGGTATGGTCCTGTGGTGTATGGTATGGGATGTGCCTCTGAACTGACACTGCAGCTCACCATCCACTTCCTGGGGCAGGGGGGATGGGGAAAGTCTAGAGCTGTTGGACCCAGGTGGATTCTTCATTCCGGCTCTGATGATTGTTTGGGCTCCGATGATTCTTCGTTTGGGCTCTGATGACTCTTCGTCCAGGCTCTGATGATTCCTTGTCCGGGCAGGTCCTACAGCCAGGCTTGTCGATTCCTCCGAAGGGAAGATGCATACTCCAGTGTCGACTGTTATGGCAGGTAAATATGAAGATGATAATTTGAATTGTTGTGAGCAGGTGGAGATTGTCAGACGTGAAAGGATTGAACTTGCTGGTGAATCTCTTGATTGTGTGGAAGAGTTTTGTTATTTGGGAGACATGTTGTGTGCTGGAGGTGGAGCTGGAGCTAGCTCTGTGGCTAGGGTGAGAAGTGGTTGGAAGAAGTTCAGGGAGCTCTTGCCTCTCCTGACATTGAGAGGACTCTCCCTATGTGCTAAGAGGTCTTTATATGCAGCATGTGTTAGGAGTGTAATGCTGTATGGTAGTGAGACCTGGGCAGTGAAGGAGGAAGATATTTGCCGGCTCAGACGTACAGAAATGACATTGATTAGGTGGATGTGCAGTGCGTCCCTGCGTCCAAGGCCTGGAGGGGCTGGGTTTACGATGGAAGAGTTGAGAGGTAGGATGTGACTGGAGTGTATTGGTGTTGTGATGAGGAGAGGTAGATTGAGGTGGTTTGGACATGTGGAGAGGATGGGGGATGATAATTGGGTGAGGAAGGTGAGAAGTGTTAATATTGGGGGTGGGGTTATGAGGGGTAGACCGAGAAAGACATGGGACGAGGTCATTAAGTGTGACCTTAGGGTAAGGGACTGAACAGGGAGGCTGTAATGGATCGTGCAGCATGGAGAGCCGCCATTAGATGACCAAGGCCGACACATGCAAGCATGTTGGAGCCTTTAAAAATGAAACGAAACGAAACGAAACGAATGAAAACCTCCGTTAACTGTAGGGGTTAGGTTGTCCACTCAGGAATTTTTTTTAATCGAGGGCATCATATCTGCATAAAAACTCCCAGTGTATGAGTATTTTTTTTTTTAAATCAGGCACATCATATCTGCATAAAAACTCCTCATGAGTATTTTTTTAAAATCGAGCGCATCATATCAGCTTATTAACTTCATGTGAGTATTTTGTTTAATCGAGCGCTTCATATCGGCATAAAAACTTTCTTCATATGAGTATTTGTTTTTTAATCGAGCACTTCATGGCAGCTTAAAAGCTCAAGTGTATGAGTATTTTTAATAGAGGGCATCATATCAACATAAAAGCTATCTGTGAGTATTTTTTTTTAATCGAGCACTTCATATCAGCATAAAAACTCCTGTATATGAGTACAGGTATTTCTTTTAATTGAGCGCTTTATATCAGCATAAAAACTGCGTATGAGTACTGTATTTTTTTTTTTTTTTTTTTTTTCCTATTGAGTGCCTTGTACGAGCAGGAAGACTAGTACTAATGGGTACTTTTTCATATCAAGCACCACATTTGCACAGGAAAACTCTGAACATATGTATACTGTATTTCTTTGTACTGGGGACTTTGTGTAAGTGGAATAGCTTGTGTATGGGTATTTTTTTCATACTGGGTATGTCATGTGAACAGGAAAATAATTAGAAATCAGTATTTTTTCACATCGAACATCTTGCATGCACAGGAAAGCTTTTGTATGTGGATATTTGTTTGTATTGAGCACTTCGTATAAGTGGGAAAGCACCTATGTATGGGCATTTTTTCATATTGAGCACCTCATATTAGCAGAAAGACTTTTACATATGGGTATTTTTTCATATTAAGACCTTGTATAAATAGAAAGACTTTTACGTATGGGTAGTTTTTCATATCAAGCACCTCGTATAAGCAGAACAACTCTTACGTATGGGTATTATTTCACATCGAGGTCTTGTATTGCCGGAAGACTCTTATGTATGGGTATTTTTTCATATCCAGTGCCTCATATCAACAGGAAAACCATTACATACAGGTATTTCTTTGTACTGAGCACTGCCGATAAGAGGGAAAGCTTATATACAGACATATTTCATATCGACTACATTGTACAGTATAAGCAGGAAGACTCGTACGCGTGGGTATTTTTTTTTCATTGAGTGCTGATACAAGGCACTCAGTGGAAAAAAAAAAAACATATGTAAGAGTCATCCTGCTTAAATGAAGTGGCCACTCCTTATGGGATTAGGGCGTCTGACGATAGATAGATAGCGTCGTGTCAACAGGAAGGCTACAGGCAGACCCCGAGATACGATATGCCTAGATGCGATTCACCCGCATAGCGATGGGGGTAGAAATACCATCCTACTCCACTGAACGCTGGCCAAACCCCGGTATGACTATTTTTTTTTACAAATTTTTTGTTTAGATTGATTTATAAACTGCTTTTAGACGTAGAATAATGTGTTTTAGTCACAGTTGGAGTGAACAGTGTCATTTTGGGGTACAGTTTACTAAGTTTGATTTTTTTCCAGACATATTTAATGAATTTCAGATTTTATTTTTGGGTTTAGGTGAGGTCTATCTACCTATCTATCTATTACCAGACGCCTCAGTCCCATACGGGGTGGCCACAAACAAATCGCCTCCACGTCGCCCTGTCCCCCGCCATTTTTCACTGCCCTGCTCCCAACTCACACCCCATGTTTTTAGGCTTAGCTAGCTTGTTTTAAAGCTATTTAGGTTAAGGTTAGCTAGAAACTTGTTTTTGGACTCATTTGAGTGGGTTTAGGACTTGGATAGGTGGAAACCCAAGGCACCAAAATGCATCCCTATACTGTACTTTACATGTTAAATCTACCCTGAGTTACAATATGCCACCTAGTGATGGGTTTTTACTTAAACAGTTGCATCATTAAACCGGGGTTTGCCTGTACTACATATGGATAATTTTTAAACAGGGCACATCTTATAAATGGGCAGCTCTTATGTATGGGTGAAGCCAACAGGTCTGTACATTGGCAGCTCTTATGTGTGGGTGAAGCCAACAGGTCTGTAAGTGGGCAGCTCTTATGTATGGGTATTTTTACCTGTGGTGAAGCTGACAGGTCTGTATATCTGGGGATCTTTTTCATATTTCTCCTTCTGGAATATCTGCTTTTGCAGAGCTCAGAGCAAAATTCTTATGAAATACAAAATTGTTCAGGTTGAAATTTTGAATCGATTTTATCATGTCAGCTGTTCCGTTGGCTGACACATCAACTGACTGTTATGTGACTTTCTGTTTGGATTATAAAGAGTCATTTTAGTGACTTATGAAATGTAGAGTTCCTTGGTTTGAAATTTTGAGTTGAAATGACATGTTAGCTGTTGCATCAGCTGATTATTTAGCAGTTTTCAGTTTTGTCCATAAGAAGGCCTTTTAATAAAACAGTTTCACATTCTACGAGTTTCAAAGAAACTTTTTAAATTGGCTGCAGTAGTTTTGCTGCAGGTCTATGAAGATAGTTTCTTTTTATTTCATATTGAGCACCTCGCATAGAGAGGAGGAGTTGCATATGGGTAGTTTTTCATATCCCCTACCTCATCAGCAGGAAAACCTCTCTCTCTCTCTCGAAATCTATCTATAGCATATCTAACAACGGTATAACCAGACGCCATAATCCCATAAGGGGTGGCCATTTGTCTTTTGAGTTAGTTGTTTTTCCATATGTATATTTTTGTGAATGGAGGGCCTTGTGTAAGCAGGCAAACCAGCCTATAGATATTTTTCCACAAAGCAGATTATATAACCTGGATAATATATCTATCTATCGATTGCCATACTCCATAATCCCATACAGGATGGCCACAAACAAATCGTCTCCACGTCACCCTGTCCCCCGCCATTTCCCTGCCCTGCTCCAAATTCACACCCCCCTCTCTCATATACCTCTCCACTCCATCCCTTCATCTCATCTTTGGCCTCCCCCTCCCTGATGTATGAAAATATCTTAGCAGGGGGAAGTCCACATATCGCTTTTTTCGGAGTTTCGCTTTTTTCGGAATGGCTTGGGCTCCAGATACTCCGTTCTAGTGAGGTTTTATTGTATGTAGAATTGTTTTAAAAAAAGGAAATATTGGGTAGGGAAATGTGGTGGTGGTGGTGGTGATGATGGTAGGGGTGGTGGTGGTGGTGGTGGTGGTGGTGATGATGGTAGGGGATGGTGGTGGTGGTGGTGGTGATGATGGTAGGGGGTGGTGGTGGTGGTGGTGGTGATGGTAGGGGGTGATGGTGGTGGTGGTGGTGATAGATGGTGGTTGTGATGATGGTAGGTGGTGGTGGTGAGGTGGTGATGATAGATGGTGGTTGTGATGATGGTAGTGGTGGTTTGTGGTAGTAATTATGGTGGTGGTTATCCTGTGTGAAAAAAGTCATTATCATTGGTGTAACTCTCATCATCATCATCATCCTATAGATAATGTGTATATGTGTGTGTGTGTGTGTGTGTTCTTACCTAATTGTTCCTACCTAATTGTATCTTTACAGGAATGAGTCAAGCTCTTACTGTCCCGTGTTTTAAACCATATTTATCGTACATATCCTTAACTTTGTGAATTGTTTTGGCACAGTATTTCATTTGGTAGTGCATTCTGCTGGTCAATTGCTATATTTGGGAAACTAAATTTCCTTACGTCTTTATCACCTCTCTACGCAGTTTTTTTTGCAGTGTCCTCTTGCTGATGCATCCCCATAGGTTAAGTAATCATCTATGTCTATTTTCTCCTTCCCTGATACGCATTTATATAGCATCATCATGTCACCTCTTTTCCTTCTCTCATGTAGTGTTGGTAGATTCAGTTTTTTTAGTCTTTCTTTGTAGCTTAGATCCCTTCAGCTTGGTACCTATCTTGTAGCAGCCCTCTGAACTTTTTCGATCTTGTCTATGTGTTTTTTGAGATGAGGACTTCAGACTACTGATGCATATTCCAGGGTTGGTCTGATGAATGATGTTATTATCTTTCTTAGCATGTCTTGATTTATGTGTGAATGCTATTCTCATATTTGCAAGCAGTGTATACGTTCCTTACCTTCTCACTGATGTGGTCAGCCGGAGATAGTCTGTTATTGATAATCACACCTAGGTCCTTCTCTCTTTCTGATGTGTGTAGGGTTTTATTTCCTAACTTATAATCCCAATCAGGTCTTTTTCCACTTTTACCAAATTTGATTACATGACACTTGTCCACATTGAATTCCATTTGCCATGTATTACTCCATTTATGAAGTTTATTTAATTCTTCTTTTAGCTCTTTACAAGAGTCTGTGTTAGTAATTCTCCTTTGTATTTTTGCATCATCTGCAAACTTATTTAGATAGCTTTCATTTCCAGTGTTACTCTCTGTATCATTTATATATACTAAAAACATGATTGGTGCCAGCACTGAGCCCTGTGGAACTCCACTAGTCACTTCTCTTCCATGATGAGTAATTTCCCCTTAGTACTGTTCTCATTTCTCTTTTTATGAGAAAATCTTGCATCCAAAAATACAGTTTGCCTCGAATTCCTCCTCCTCTTTTGTGTGTGTGTGTGTGTGTGTCCGACTCTGGGCATAGGCTTCACAGCCTGCTATCAAGGCCCAGCAGTCCTCCTACATACCATACACCTCTACATGTCACCTTGATGGTACAGTGTCCATAAAAGTCTTTGGTGTGGTACTTTGTCAAATGCTTTCATGAAATCTAAATAGATACTGTCCACTCATCCTTCTCTTTCCTGTAATGTGTCTGTTACTCTGTCATAGTAGCTCAACAGATTAGTAACACATGATTTTCCTTTTCTGAAACCAAACTGTCTTTCTGTTATGATATTGTGTTCTTCTAGATGATTTACCCAAGCTTTTCTTATAAGCTTTTCTAATACCTTGCTTACAACACTGGTTAGTGATACTGGTCAGTGGTTGAGTGGATTTTGTCTATTCCCTTTCTTGAATAAGGGAACAATGTTTGCTTTCTTCCAAATATCAGGTAGTTTACCTTGTCTCAAGGATTTCTTGAAAATTAAATATAATGGTTTACTTAATTCCTTTGCACATTCATGTATCACCCGACATGAAATTTCATCAGGACCATTTGCTTTTCCTTTGTCTAATTTACTTAACTCCTCCTGTATTACTTTTTCTGATATTTGTATATCTGGTAGTGTGTGTGGGCATGCATGTTCCACATAGTCCCTCTAAAAAAAATTTTCTTTAAAAACTGATTGGAAATTCTTTAGTGCTTCACAAATATCCTTCTCTTGTGTATAGATGATTCCCTTGTCCATAATGGATTGTATTTTTTTTTTTTACTTTGTGTGTGTGTGTGTGTGTGTGTTCTTACCTACCTAATTGTTCTTACTTAATTGTATCTTTACAGGAATGAGTCAAGCTCGTACTGTCCAGTGTCTTAAACCATATTTATCGTACATATCCTTAAATTTGTGAATTGTTTTGGCACACACTATTTCATTCGGTAGTGCATTCCATTGATCAATTGCTCTGTTTGGGAAACTGAATTTCCTTACGTCTTTATCACCTCTCTTCTTACGCAGTTTTTTTCAGTGTCCTCTTGCTGATGCCTCTCCATATGTTAAGTAATCATTTATGTCTATTTTCTCCTTTCCTGATATGCACTTATATAGCATTATCATGTCACCTCTTTTCCTTCTCTCCTGTAGTGTTGGTAGATTCAGTTTATTTAGTCTTTCTTCGTAGCTTAGGTCCCTTAAGCTTGTTATCCATCTTGTAGCGGCCGTTTGAACTTTTTCAATCTTGTCTATGTGCTTTTTGAGATGAGGACTCCAGACTATTGATGCATATTCCAGGGTTGGTCTAATGAATGATGTTATTATCCTTCTTAGCATGTCTTCATTTATGTATGTGAATGCTATTCTCATATTTGCAAGCAGTGTATACATGTTCCGTACCTTCTCGCTGATGTGGTCAGCCGGAGATAGTCTGTTATTGATAATCACACCTAGGTCTTTCTCTCTTTCTGATGTGTATAGGGTTTTATTTCCTAACTTATAATCCCAATCAGGTCTTTTTCCACTTTTACCAAACTTGATTACATGACACTTGTCCACATTGAATTCCATTTGCCATGTACTACTCCATTCATGAAGTTTATTTAATTCTTCTTGTAGCTCCCTACAAGAGTCTGTGCTAGTAATTCTCCTTTGTATTTTTGCATCATCTGCAAACATATTCAGATAGCTCTCATTTCCAGTGTTACTGTTTATATCATTTATGTACACTAAAAACATGATTGGTGCCAGCACCGAACCCTGTGGTACTCCACTAGTCACTTCTTTCCATGATGAGTAGTTTCCTCTTAGTACTGTCCTCATTTCTCTTTTTATGAGAAAGTCTTGGATCCAACAAAACAGTTTGCCTCGAATTCCTCCTTGATGGTACAGCTTCCATAAAAGTCTTTGGTGTGGTACTGTGTCAAAAGCTTTCTTGAAATCTAAATAGATACTGTCCACCCATCCTTCCCTTTCCTGTATTGTGTTTGTTACTCTGTCATAGTAGCTCAACAAATTAGTAACACATGATTTTCCTTTTCTGAAACCAAACTGTCTTTCTGTTATCATACTGTGTTCTTCTAGATGATTTACCCAAGCTTTTCTTATAAGTTTTTCTAATACCTTGCTTATAACACTGGTCAGTGATACTGGTCGGTAGTTGAGAGGATTTTGTCTATTTCCTTTCTTGAATAAGGGGACTATATTTGCTTTTTTTCAAATATCAGGTAGTTTCCCTTGACTCAAGGATTTCTTGAAAATTAAAAATAGTGGTTTACTTAACTCCTTTGCACATTCTTGTAACACCCAACATGAAATTTCATCAGGACCACTTGCTTTTCCTCTGTCTAATCTACTTAACTCTTCCTGTATTACTTTTTCTGCTATTTGTATATCTGGTAGTATGTGTGGACATGCGTGTTCCACATAGTCCCTCTCAAAATTTTTTTCTTCTGTAAAAACTAATTGGAAATTCTTATTTAGTGCTTCACAAATATCTTTCTCTTGTGTATAAGTGATTCCCTCGTCTGTAATGGATTGTATTATATCTTTTACTTTGGTTTTGCTTCTGATATAGCTGTAAAACAGCTTTGGTTGATCAGTACTTTTATATATTATATCCTCCTCAAACTGTTTTTGGGCTTCCCTCCTTATTCTTGTATAGTCGTTTCTTGCCTGTTTGTAATTATTATACGCCCTTTCACTATGTCTTCTGTATCTATTCCACAACAAATCTCTTCTTTCTTGTGATTTTTTACGTTCTGTATTGAAACATTTCTGTATTTTCTTATCTGCTTCTTTGTGCTGTGGGATGTACTTCTGGACTCCTATTTCATAAAATTCACAAAATTTTTTATGTACAGCATTTAAATCTTGTCCTCTAAGCTCATTTTCCCAATCAACTTGTGTGTGTGTGTGTGTGTGTGTGTGTGTGTGTGTGTGTGTGTGTGTGTGTGTGTGTGTGTGTGTGTGTGTGTCTAATGAGAAAGGAGGGGGGGGATGGAGGGGAGAGAGGAGGTAAGGAGGGATGGAGGGGAGAGAGGAGGTAAGGGGGGATGGAGGAAAAGTGTTTTTCAGGGAGGAGGAAGAGGGAAGGAAGATTGATGACAAGAGATGGAGAGAGAAGAAGGAGAGAGGAAGGAAAGAAAAAAAGAAAAAGGAAGGAGAGAGAGAGAGGTGGAGGAAAGATGGGGGGGAACTAGTGGGGGTGGAGGAAAGGGAGGATGTAAGGAGGGAGAGGGACAGGAGGAAGAGTGCTTTTCAGGGAGGAGGAAGAGGTAGAAGGAAGACAAAGGAGAGAGAGAGAGTGTGTTGGAGGAAAGAGGGGGGGGGAGAACTAGTGGGGGTGGAGGGAAGGGAGGATGTCAGGAGGGAGGAGAATTGGAGGAAGAGTGCTTTTCAGGGAGGAGGAAGAGGTGGAAGATAAAAGGAAGACAAGGAGGAGAAGGAAGGAAGGAAGGAGAGAGAGAGAGAGAGAGAGGTGGAGGAAAGAGGGGCTGTGAAGGGAGGGAGGAGGTGGTGGAGGGGGGGAGGAAACTAGTGGGGGGGAGGGAGGGAGGGAAGGAATGCAGGGGGTAGGTGGAATGTGCCGGCTTTTGGTCAGTCAGGCTCCAGCAGTTACAGGGGAAGGGTGTGCAATTTTGGTAAGATATTTTTCCTTTCTCTTTCCAATAAGTATTTTTTCTCTCCAGTAATTACCTTTCTCTCTCCATTAATTGCTTCTGTGGTGATATTGAGTGTTTCTAAAGCCTACTCAGATGATTGAAAGGGTAAGAAAGTAACATAACAGAGCTGGGTGTGAACTCTGGGGTGGGATGTATGTATGTGGAGCTTGGGTTGTGTGTGTATTTTTTTTGTGTGTGTGTGTGTGTGTAGATTTTGGGTGTGTATGTATGTGTGTAGATTGGGGTGTTTGTATGGAGTTTGGATTGTGTATGTGTGTGGATTTAGGTGTGTGTGTATAGGGTTTGGGTGTGTGTATAGGGTTTGGGTGTGTGTGTAGGGTTTGGGTGTGTGTGTAGGGTTTGGGTGTGTGTGTAGGGTTTGGGTGTGTGTGTAGGGTTTGGGTGTGTGTGTAGGGTTTGGGTGTGTGTAGGGTTTGGGTGTGTGTAGGGTTTGGGTGTGTGTATAGATTGGGGGTGTATGTGGAGATTTTGGGTGTGTGTGTGTGTGGATTTGGGGGTGACTGTGTGGAGTTTGGGGTGTCTGTGTGTGTGGAATTGTGGTTTTGTTTGTGTATGGATATTTTGATTTTTTATTAAGATTTTCTTGTGATGGCTTATAAGGAATATTCTTTTTCAGGGGTGTGAGTTGGGGAGAAGGCAGCCTGATAGTGAAGAAGAAGGAAAAAAGACCTGGATGTTCAGTAATTGGCCTTGTAGCTGTAGAGAGACTGCTACCACAACCACAACCTTCTTTGGGGGACATTTAATTGGATACTTACTAGGTGAATATGCCAGAACCTTCTGTTTTATCTATTCATCTATCTATTGCCAGATGCCTCAATCCCGTTTGGGGTGGCCACAAACAAATCACCTCCATGTCGCCCTGTCCCCCACCATTTCACTGCCCTGCTCCCAACTCACACCCCCCTCTCTCATATACCTCTCCACCCCATCCCTCCATCACATCCTCGGCCTCCCCCTCCCTCTTCCCTCCTCCACCTCACTCACATACAGTACACTCTCTTCGTCAGTCTCTCACCCTCCATCCTCTCCACATGGCCAAACCACCTCAGTGTGTTCCTCATAACGCTTCCTATCACATCCACATCCACACAACAACGTTCCTTTATATCCTCATTCGTCAGCCTGTCTCTCCATGTGACTCCAAAGGCTCCTCTTAAATAACTCATTTCCACTGCTCTCACTCTTGACTTGTCCTTCCAACAACGTCCAAGCTTCACTTCCATACGTTAGAGTTGGTATCACAATACTGTCATGTAGTAACTTTTTCACTTGCATGCTCACTTCCCTGTTTCTTATCACTGCTTTCAAAGAACCAGCAACCTTTCTTCCCTGCTGTATCCTTTCAAGCACTTCACCCTCCAAACCTCCATCCTTACTCATCACACTACCGAAGTACTTAAACGTACTCACATTTTCCAATTCCTCACCATCCAACCTCGCTGTACATTCGCTGACTTCACCTCTCTCAAAGACCATCACTTTACTCTTCCCTACATTCACCTTTAGATTCCGTTTCTTACACACACTCCCAAACTCATCCACCAAGCCTTGCAACTCCCCTTCGTCTTCACTTAACAACACAGTATCATCTGCAAACAACAGTACAGGGAGTTTCCAAACACTATCCTCTCACCAGGGCCACTCCAACATCCACTACCCTACCTTGTATCTCTCTTATTACCCCATTCATGTACAGATTGAACAACCATGGAGACATGACACATCCCTGTTTCAGCCCAACCTTCAAAGAGAAAAATTCACTTAGTTCACCATCCACATGCACTGCAGCCTTAGCACAATCATACATACTCTTCATAGCATTCAACAACTTCCCATCCACTCCATATATTCTTAATACTTTCCACAATCCTTGTCTATCCACCCTGTCATATGCTTTCTCCAAATCCATGAAAGCTGCATACAACTTCTTTCCCTTCTCTAGAAACTTTTCCACTAAAGATCTAAGAATGAATATCTGATCTACACAACCTCTTCCCTTCCTAAAGCCTCCCTGTTTTTCTCCAACTAATTCCTCTGTTCTTTCTCTAACTGTCAATAAGTATCCTACCATCATTTCACCACACACTCCATCAGTGCCTGGGGCTTTCCCCAATTTAACTTTCTTCATTGCTTCCACAACTTCTATCCTACTGATTTCTTCCTGTCTTCTCACCCTCCTTCTCCCAGCCATTCCCCAGCCACTTACTCTCATTACTTCCATCCTCTATGTTCAACAGTTCCTTTGTGTTCTCTCTATCTGCTCACTTTTTCTCCCCTCTCCACTAGTAATCTACCATTTTCATCTTTCACTCCCCTGCTAACTTCACTTCCACCGTCTTCCTCTCTTCACCTCTTTCCAGAACATTTTCTTAGTCCCTCCACTTTACACTCAAATTCCTTCCAAATTTCTCATCCACTCTCGTCTTACTCTCTCTTACTAATCTTTTCACCTCTCTCTTTCTGGATATAACTCTCTCTTCCGCCTGTCAACTTCTTCCACGCCCCTATTTCTCATCCATTCATTGTATGCTTTCTTCTTTTGTGCCACAGCCTGTCTCACCTGTTCAGTCCATCACGCTGTTCCTTGTACCCCCCTCAGTCTTCTCTTATTATTATTATTATTGTTATTTTAAGCATACTACTTCCACCTGGCTTTTGTGGAGGGGTTAAGTTTATCTTTCCCAGCTAATTTCTAAAAATAAGTTGAGTTTTTAGTGACAGATTCCCAGCCTTCACAGTTTATGACCAAGTGTAGCCTGATTGGGAGGGTAATTTTGACTAGTAACCAAGGAGACATTCCATACTCATGACCAGGGCTCTCTGTAAAATCTCTAACCCCTTTTCTGTTAATGACCAGGTGTAGTCAGATTGGAAGGGTAATTTTGACTAGTAACCAAGGAGACATGACCAAGGCTGTTCGTAAAGATCCCTAACCCCTTTTCAGTTACTTTTTTGGCCAGGTGTAGTCAGATTAAATCATTCCATAACTAAGGTTCATAAAATTCCATGCAAAGACTATGTAAAGATTCCTAACTCCCTTTCAGTTACTTTATGGCTGCGTAGTCAGATTGAGATGGTAATTTGGGCTAGTAACCAAGGAGACTGATTCCTTAACCCCTAAAACGTGGGGCGTCGCGTTTGCGATGCTCGCCAGAAAGGACATAACGGCAGATCGTCGCGTTTGCGATTAGAGTTAATTTTGAATAAACGCATACAAGGATGTTCCTGCTGGTATTGTCTATCAGTACCACCACCCTTTAGCTACAATTAGCATACTTTACCTTTGTACTACTGACCTCCGTTTTGCCAAGTATCACGTTTTTCCCCCCTCCCCCCCCCCACGTCCCGGCCAGCCTGGCTGCGATACATGGCAGCGCTCTGACTGCTCAGAACTGTAAATCTGCGCTCTCCTCTCACAAACAGTTTATGCTAATAGGAAACGCTTGTTTCCCCAGTTGTCACACTAGCTTTTTTTTCGCACAGTTTGCCCCTGTTTAGCGTCAGTTTACCGCAGGCTTTCAAAGTGACATTATGGCGAGTTCTAGCTCTTCCAAGTCAGTGCGAGCGGCCAACAGGAACGAGAATAAAGTGACAGGCGTAAAGCAGAATAAAAAGCGCGCTGCAGTGATCTTTTGGGAAGTAATATGATTGAAAATAATGTAGTATACGTGTTTTTAGCTGTGAAAATGGAAATGTTTGAGTGACGGGAAGACCGCCGCCGCGCTGCATGTCGGCCGTACGCTTTGTTGATTTTAGCCTTATTTTCAGTGCTCATTGTACAAATACGGATTCCAAACTACCTGTACGTTGTAGTATAAAGTTTACTATGACAGAATGAGGCTGTGGTAGAGGGGAAATCAGGTTGCTGGAGGTGTGAAAGTGAAGATTTGGTTACCCAACTTTGCAAGTCTCCACAAGTCCTTGGGTAGTCCACGAAGGCTCAACACCTGTCTCTGGAGAAAGCTGAATGTAAGTACTATCTGCCATACCAAGTATAATGTTCTAGAGTTAATCTCTGATTTTTGGCTAATATTTTCCTACAGGTACTCAGACCGCGATCGAACCCCACCACCCGGGGGGGGGTCGGCTGTCCATTGGCCGCGTGTTAGGGGTTAACAAAGGCTAAAATTCCATGCAAGAATAGAATTATGTAAAGATCCTTAAGCCTTTTTTCAGTTAATTTATGGCCAAATGTAGAGATTGGAAAAGTAATTTTGACAAGTACGGTAACCAAGGAGACTCATGACCAAGGCTCTTTATAGATCTCTGACCCTTTATTCAGTTACTTCTTGGCCAAGTGTAGTCAGATTGGAAAGGTAATTTTGACTAGTAACCAAGGAGACTCATTCCCTAAGACTCAAATTTCATGCGACAACTTTTCAAAGATCCCTAACTCCGTTTTAGTTAATGCCAGGTGTAGTCAGATTGATGCTTTTGATGCGTATTTTGACTAGTAACCAAGGAGACTCATTCCCTAACCAAGGCTCCAGTTCCATGCAGCAACTATTCAGAGATCTAAGTCCTTTTCAGTCAGTGGTTGGCCAGGTGTAGCTAGATTGGAAAGATAATTTTGACTAGTAACCAAGGAGACTCATGACCA
Organism: Coenobita brevimanus; assembly: GCF_032717465.1. Lineage (NCBI taxonomy): Eukaryota > Metazoa > Arthropoda > Malacostraca > Decapoda > Coenobitidae > Coenobita > Coenobita brevimanus. The sequence continues at coordinate 54,590,351 of NC_137008.1, forward strand.
AAGCCCTATGTAATGATCCCTAGCCTGATTTCAGTTACTTTATGGACAAGTGTAGTCAGATTGGGAGGGTAATTTTGACTAGTAACCATGGAGACTCTCAACCAAAGCCCTACGTAGTGATCCTTAGCCTAATTTCAGTTACTTTTTGGCCAAGTGTAGGCAGATAGGAATGGTAATTTTGACTAACCAGGGAGACTCATTCCCTAACTAAGGCTAGTATTCCATACAGGAACTATGTAAAGATCCCTCACCCCTTTTCAATAAGCTGATGGCAAGTAGTAGTCAGATTGATGGTAATTTTGACTAGTAACCAAGGAGACTCATTCCTTACTCATGACCAAGGAGGCTCTTCATAATTTTCAGTTTATGGCAAAGCAGTCAGATTGGGGGAGGGGGGGTAATTCTGGCTATTAACCAAGGAGACTCATTCTTTACTCATGACCAAGGCTTTGTAAAGATCCCTAGCCCCTTTTCAGTTAACTGATGGGCAGTTGTAGTCAGATTAGGAGGGCAGTTTTGACTAATAACCAAGGAGACTGTCACAATAGCTTTGCCCAGGTGTTCATTCCTTTGTTAATTATTTCACATAGCGCATTGGCAGGAAAAAAGCAATGGTATGGCTGTACAGTCATCCCATAGCACTTCTTTGTGACTAGCATCATGTTCTAGTGTTTATGTGATTACAATTCAGCATTCAGAATGGAGAGATGGCAATTTTAGGCCAAGGTAAAGTAAAAGCAAGCTAGTAACGAAGGAGACTCATAGCACTTGTTCATGACTAGCATCAAATTTTAGTTGTAAATTGGAATAGTAACCAAGGAGACTTATTCTTGACTCAAAACCACAGCTCGTCAGACGCAACCACATCTTCGTATTTTTTGTGGGAGTGACCAGTCAGATTTTAGTAGTTGTAAATTGGAATAGTAACCAAGGAGACTCATTCCTAACTCATAACTACAGCTCGTCAGATGCATACACATCTTCGTATTTTTTTGCAGGAGTGACTGATTCAGAAGTGGCTATAGGTATAAAAACAACTTTCCACTTTGAATACTTGGCTGTTACAAAATTTTATTAGAATATGATGCTATGCCCTTCTTTTTTGGTTTAAAATATCATAGCATCATGAATTTTGAATTGTAACTGTAGATGAGTAAAATGTTGCTAGTCATGAAGAAGTGCTGTGGAAGGGGTACTCTATAGCATTACCTTGTTCTCCCACTGAACTGTGTGAGATGGACTGCGTAAGGCAAAATATAGGCCAAGTAGAAGGTAGAAGAAGAAGTGCTATTTACTGTATAACTGTACACTCTAAATGTGAATAATTTGTATTATGTTCCTACAATCATTGCAGTGGTGTTCCTGTGGCGGCCTTGGGTTTGTGTGGGTGTAAGTGAAGTACAAGAAAGCGGGGTTCCAGAGAGATGGCAGTGTGATGGCGGTTCAAGAGGAGTGAAGGGAGACTGCCTGGAGAACTCAGAGTAGCAGAGGGGCCACGACTGCATGGAGAGGTTGAAATCTGTTGTGATGGGTATAGTACTGTCTCCTGTCTCTCCTGTCTGTTTTTCCTGTCTCTTGTCTGTCCCTCTTGTCTCTCTTGTTTGTCTCACTTGTCTCTCTCTTGTCTGTCCCTCTTGTCTTTGTCTCTCTTGTCTTTTTCTCTCGCTCATGTCACTCCCTCATGTCTGTCCCTCTTGTCTGTCTGTCTCTTATCTGTCTCTTTTCTGTCTTTCTCTTGTCTACCTCTCCTGTCACTCCTGTTTGTCTGTTAGTGTAGGCAGGTAACTATGGAAGGTTGAATTGAGCAAGGACACTCATTCTTACATAATAGCCAAGAATGAGATGGAGGGATGGAGTGAAGAGATGGGGGGGGGGGGGTAAGTTGGAGGGATGGAGAGTAGATACAAGTAGATATGGGAGTGAGACTGTGTGTACGAGGGATGAGTGTAGGTAGATATGGTGGAGGGAGGGTGTGAGTTGGAGGGATGGAGATGAGAGGGGGGGTGTGAGTTGGAGGGATGGCAGTGAAATGGCAGAGGACAGGACAGTGTGGAGGAAATTTGTGGCCACACCTTATAAGATTAAGATGTCTGGCGATAGATAGATTAGATAGATATATAACTGAATTTCCAGCATGCACACTGTATTGATGTGGGAGTGGTAGTTATGTCCAGTGAAAACATGTAGTAACCAAGGAGACTCATTCGTACCTCCATAACTATAAAATTAATTAAACTAATTAATTAAGTACCAAATTTGTGAGAATGGGCCAGTTCCACCAGGTGAAGGACAGACTACAGTATAGCTAAGTGACAAGATTATTTTTTCCTTGGTTAAGAAATCTAAGTGAGATGGAAACACAGATTTTACTCTTAAATTGGTATAGCTTTTTGTCCTTTTGTGGAGGGATACAGCTTAATGCCAGATTGACATTATCTTGCTTGTACACCTTTCTCATAGCCCAGAGGTCAGCAACCCTTAAAACTACAAGAGCCATTTAGTTTAAAGTTTCAAAAAATGTAGTACTCTTGGAGCCACAGTACAAAAAATTCTCAAACTGAAATCTGCAGTATTCTAAACAAAACATTACGGTAATACTGTTTGATCTACTTATAGTATATTGTAGATCTTTTCAAAGTTTCATAAAAATGTAGTACTCTTGGAGCCGCAATACAGAAAATTCTCATAAACCAAAATCTGCAGTATTCTAAATCCAAACAAAACATTACGGTGATATTGTTTGATCTGCCTATAGTATAGATCTTATCAAAGTTGAAAGAAAAATCTAATGTTGCCTTGCATGTATAATATGATGCCTTTGTTCTGAAAGAATAAATGGTTATTTATGAAGCTCCTGGAGCCGCAAAAGTGTCCTAAGAGCCTCGTGCGGCTTCTGAGCCGCAGGTTGCCGACCTCTGCCATAGCCCTTCTTTAGCACAATTAACAAGTCATTTAGATACGTGTGTTAGAGCAGTTAACAGACTATACAGTAGACTATGCAAGAAAGATTAGGGAACAGTTGATACGTTAAGACCTAAGTTTTATCCAGTGTGGGTGAAGGCATTGGTAAAGTATACGGTATATCTACATAGGTGCAGTCATAGAAATTTACTGTCCATTGCATTGGGCATGTGGAGAGAATGGAGAATGACAACTGGATGCAGCGGGGGAGAGGTGTGTGTGTTGAGGGTAGAGTTAAGGGGTAAATTGAGATGGTTTTGGGAGGCAGGATGGGGCTGGAGTGTATTGGTGTTGTGATGTGAAGGGGGTAGACTGAGATGGTTTGGGAGGAGGATGAGACTGGAGTGTAGTGGTGTTGTGATTAGGAGGGGTAGAGTGAGATGGTTTGGGCATGTGGAGAGGATGGGGGATGACATTTGGGTGCGGAGGGTGAGAGGTGTGAGCGTGGAGGGTAAAGTTGAGAGGCAGACTGAAAGACCTGGGATGAAGTCAGTGTCCTCAGGGATAAAGGGCTAGACAGAGAAGCTGCTAGAGATCAAGCAGCATGGAGAACTGCCATTAGGTGATCAAGGCTGATGTATGGAAGCATCTTGGAGTTTTTATAAATGAATGAATGAAGGAAATAAGTTCCTTTTTCCTGCTCCATTAGGTGGGTAAAGATGTTGAGGTATAAATGTAAGTCTATCTATCTATCTATTGCCAGATGCCACAATCCCATAAGGGGTGGCCATTTGACTTTGAGTTATTTGTTTTATGGTGCTTCCTCTATTATTTCTTTCCCTGTCCTTCCTTTCTGCACCCTTCCTCACTCCAGCATAAAGTGAAAAAGATCAGGATGAAGGAAAATGAAGATTGTTCCTAGCTAGTTTGCTGTTTGCATTTGCTTAACTTGAATAGGGAAGTAGCATTATAGTGTATAGGAATAAATGCATTGGTTACTAGGCATATTTGGGTGTTAACATATTTCACTGAGAAACTTATTTACTAGAGCCCTTAACTCAGTTTTGGGTTCATGCTTATCTGGATATGAATCTAGGAGACTTCATGCTAAAATTCCCCTTCTGCAGTCCACCATCCTCCTCCTGAGAGATAGGTAGATATGTGTATGGCAAGAATATTAACTGATAGACTCTTTGAAATGGCTGGTTTGATACAGCCTTCAGTATGTCCTTCAGCCTAAGATTTAACTAGTGTTGATGGTTGAGGTAGCACTGGCATTGTAGTTCAAGGGTGAAGTTGTAAAGCATGTTTGTACTTTAGGGCAGTACGACGAGGGCAGCTTGATGACAGAGAAGGCCACCCCAGCTGTGGTGGTGTCGGGAGGTAGACATCCACCACCACCACCACCAGTGATGAAGGGGAGCAACTTGGCTGAATACAACAAGATGAGTACATTTAAAAATTATATACTAAATCACTTAGGTGCCAGTCAGTTGAAATAACCATTGATGGGCCAGTGGAGTGTTTTATACATAATGTATAGTTTTCTGTAAATCTTGCTGTGGTGCTGCTTTTGCTAATTGCCAGTTGGTTGCAGAACTTGCCTCAGTAGGTGTTAGTCAAAATGCACTGCAACTTGTGCTTAAATAGCTGAGGAAACTAAAGTTGCAAGAATCATGCAGAACATTAAAAACTCAATTTTGCTAAGTGAAATTATTTGCAGTAAGTGTACTGCAGTTAAATTGGCAGTGCTAACAACCATATTCCAGGAAATCATCACTGCCACCCCTTGTGCCTTAGGTTTTTCTTAACTTTTCCATATAGTTTTAAGTCTTTGGAGACTTGCAACAGAAGCCATATAGCCATTATTACCCCATCGGTAAATAAAATATCCCCAGAGCTGGATAAAACCATTGGCTGTGGCAGGAGTGAATTAACACACAACAGGAAGCTCCCTGACATCTCTTCTGTAATGATTTATTTTAGGGGTTAAACTTAAGTCAGTTGGAGACCCCTGCATTCAAAAGGAAGCTCCCTAACACCTCTTCCTTAGCTATTTATCTAGGGAAATCAGTGGTGTGATAGTAAAGCCTTGTCTTATATGCAGATTTCTAAGTTCCATTGGTACTTGTTGTTCTCTCAAATGCCTTGATTTTATTTTTAATGGAGAGTAACAGTTGGGTGTGGAAGGTTATAAGTGGCAAGGTTGAGGGTAGGGGTGAGAGGCAGACTGAAAAAGACCTGGGAAGAGGCCATAGGGTGTGACCTCAGGGCTAGAACTGAATAGGGAGGCTGCCAGAGATTGAGCAGTGTGGAGAGCTGCTATTAAGTTATGACAACCGACTCATTCAAGCATGTTGGAGCCTTTATAAACGATATGATAGCAGTATTTCCAGAGTCTATATAAACGATACGAGAGCAATATTTCCAGAGTCTATATAAACTATATGAGAGCAATATTTCCAGAGTCTATATAAACAATACGATAGCTGTATTTCCAGAGTCGATATAAACGATACGATAGCTGTATTTCCAGTCTATATAAATGATACGATAGCCGTATTTCCAGTCTATATAAATGATACGATAGCTGTATTTCCGGTCTATATAAATGATACGATAGCTGTATTTCCAGTCTCTATAAACGATACGATAGCTGTATTTCCAGAGTCTCTATAAACTATACGATAGCAATATTTCCAGAGTCTATATAAATGATACGATACCTGTATTTCCAGAGTCTATATAAACGATACGATACCTGTATTTCCAGAGTCTATATAAACGATACGATAGCTATATTTCCAGAGTCTATATAAACGATACGATAGCTATATTTCCAGAGTCTGTATAAACGATACGATAGCTATATTTCCAGAGTCTATATAAACGATACGATAGCTGAATTTCCAGAGTCAATATAAACGATACGATAGCTGTATTTCCAGAGTCAATATAAACTATACGATAGCAATATTTCCAGAGTCTGTATAAATGATACGATAGCAATATTTCCAGAGTCTATTAATCATGTATTTTTTGAACTGAAGATGTAGCCTTATTAACCCCATCAGAGCTGTAAGTCCTCCCTGAGTTTTAAAATGCCTGGTGGTGGCAAGAATAAAACAATAAATCAATAAGGAAGAGGTGTTAGGGGAGGTGCTTCAAGAGTACCAGCCCCTGAGTTGTAAAAATTGCCAAGTACAGTAGTAGCAAGAATAAAACCAAAAATATATCACTAAGGAAGAGATGTTGGGGGAGTCTGGGAATTGGAAGTACTGTGTAAGTTTGAATTAATCTGGCTGTGTGTTTTTTTTTTTTTTTACAAAATGCCTGCGTCTTTCTCCTTCTGCCTGCGTCTTTCTCCTCCTGCCTGCATCTTTCTCCTCCTGCCTGCGTCTTTCTCCTCCTGCCTGCGTCTTTCTCCTCCTGCCTGCGTCTTTCTCCTCCTGCCTGCGTCTTTCTCCTCCTGCCTGCGTCTTTCTCCTTCTGCCTGCGTCTTTCTCCTTCTGCCTGCGTCTTTCTCCTCCTGCCTGCGTCTTTCTCCTTCTGCCTGCGTCTTTCTCCTCTTGCCTGCGTCTTTCTCCTCTTGCCTGCGTCTTTCTCCTTCTGCCTGCGTCTTTCTCCTTCTGCCTGCGTCTTTCTCCTTCTGCCTGGGTCTTTCTCCTCCTGCCTGTGACTTTCTCCTGCCTGTGACTTTTCCTTTTACCAGTGACTGTATCTCCTTTCTCTCTCCTTCCTGTCCTCTCTCTACTGTTCCACCTTTTCTTGATATTTCCATAATTCTATTGGCCCTACATTTCCCCCCTACTATCAGGCTAGACATTTTGTATTAGGCCATGGATAGTTTAAGGCCCTGCCATTAACACTGCCCCATCCTTCCTTCCTCCCTATCCTCCCCTTCTTCCCTATCCTCCCCTTCCTCCCTATCCTCCCCTTCCTCCCTATCCTCCCCTTCCTCCCTATCCTCCCTCCCTATCCTCCCCTTCCTCCCTATCCTTCCTCCCTATCCCTCCTCCCTATCCTGCCTTCCTCCTTGTGCATTAACACCAAACTGTTTCATCACCAAGCATCTTCATGGCCAAAGCTGCTCCCATGCCAGTCTTGGTGCCATGTAGCCAGTGTGACTTGGTGCAGGTTCGTTGGTGCTGGTTCGTTGGTGCAGGTTCCCTGGTGCAGGTTCATTGGTGCTTCCTACTGTGACACTCTTAAATGCAGTGGCCAGGCATCTTGCACTGAATGGTTCTTGACTTTGTTCATTTCTTGTTTGGGAAGATTTTTTTTTAACTGTAGTAGTTTCCTCATGTAATGCAGACTTTGAAATAGTCTCCAGAATTACTTCAGTAGATATAGATAAATAGATATAGATGGATAAAGCACTCAGGGAGTATGGTGAATTATCTTTAGGTGTATTAGCAGTGGTTACAGTTTCTGCCGTCTTTTTAAATCTGGCCATCATCAAAGTCGTTCAGTGAGTTAAGGTGGTGGTGTCTGATATTTTGAATGTCAGGTGGTTGTGCTGCCTTGTTTACTGTAGGTGCCTGGTGGTGTAGTGGGTTAAGGTGGTGGTGTCTGAGGCTTTGAATGTGTCAGGTGGTTGTGCTGCTGTGTTTACTGTAGATGCCTGGTGATGTAGTGGGTTAAGGTGGTCCAGCCAGATGTGCTGTGGAATATTAATAGGTCTGTTCACCTGTGGCAAAGCTAACAGGTCTACAAGTGTTACTTTTTTTTTCTCTCCAAGGAAAGTGTAAATATCTGCTCTTGGAGAGCTTTGAGTGATTTTATGAAATACAAAGCTGCTCAGTCGGAACTTTTGTTGATTTATCATGTCAGCCATTGCCTAAGCTGACTGTTGGGTGCATTTCAGTTTGACTTTAAGGAGGCATTGTAGTGGCTTATGAAATACAAAGTTGCTCAGCTTGAAATTTTGATCTGATTTGATAGGTCAGCTGTTGCATCAGCTGATTATTAAACAGTTGTCAGTTTTGGCCATAAGGAGGCATTTTAATACAAGTTTCACATTCTGAGTTTGAAAGAAACTTAAATATTGACTGCAGTCTGTGCAGATAGGCTCTTGTTGTTTAAGTACAGAATTTAAACTTGATATTGTGTTTAGGTAATCCAGTTGGGTGGTGTTTGAAGGTTAGGTGTGTGTGTGTGTGTGTGTGTGTGTGTGTGTGTGTGTGCGCGGTAGATTAGGTCAGTGGGTGTAGGTGTAGTGTAGGTCAGTGGGTGTAGGTGTAGAGTAGGTCAGTGGGGGTGGGTGTAGATAGAAACACAGCTAATGTGTTGTTGTATTTGCAGGAAACAGATGGCGTCTAACAAGATCTATGAAGAAGATATCAAGATGGCAAGATGAAGCCAGCTGGGTAAATAAGCCAGCTGGGTAGAGGAATATGCTGTATGTTTGAAGGAGATTGGTAATGTGTTAAAACTGCATCTCAATCATTTTGCTTTAACTTGGCCTAAAAATACCTTGCTAGTCACGAAGAAGTGCTGTGGAAAGGTTTCAACGACCTAAAATTACAATCTTTGAATTGTGTTTACCTATACTGTATTAGATCAAAATTAGTGATGTTAGTCATGCAGTGTGGTGGAAAGGTTGTAGAGGCAGTGAACTAAGTGAAGTCAGCTGTCAAAGGATATGTCTTGGCCAAGTTTAAGTGAAAGAAGTGTAGTTATGGGTACAGAAAGTCCTCGTTTATGCTAGTCATGAAGAAGTGCTGTTTTCATGTACTTTAAATCGAAGTAATTGTCAATGTGTTCCCTGGCTGGTTTATATGGTAGTGCTGAAGTGATGTATTTTGTTGCCAGGAGAACAGGAACATGTTGCTCTGCTGGCTGAATTGGCCCTTATCCTGTAGTCCACCACATTCCTTTATGGGGTGATAGGGAGATACTAGACTAGTAACCAAGGAGACTCATGTACTACACCATCCTTGGAGGATAAGGGAGGGAATTGGGCATGTTTTGTTTGATGGCATTGTGAATTGAAGTACATTGTTGATCAACCCCAGTCTGCCTGGCCAAGCAGACCCATCAACCACAGGCAAACAACAGCCTTGCCACCTTGTTTAATGAACCAGTGTTCCCTTGTGGCTGACAGTGCCCTGGAACGGTAAGGTGCGTTGAATAGTGTGGAGGTTTTGTTCCTGGATGGATGCTGCATTTGCATAATCCAGTTAACATGGGCACCATAGCAGGCCCCACATCACCCCATTATTTGGTGATATGGTTACCACCCAACATTGTAAATGGTTTCCTGGGTTGCAGGAAACCATTAGGCCTGTCACCTTGTGTAAAACCACATGAAGTGGAAAGAGAATAAGTGACAGGAAGGAAAGGGAGAAGTAGGGAGTGAGGACAAACAGAATGATAAAGTTGAAGGAAGAATAGGTAGTACTACAGTGCAACCTCAAAAGTTTGCAAACCTCTAAAGTTCAGTTGCCTTAATTTATGAAAAATGTCATTTTTATTTACCAAAACTAGCTCAGAAATAACCAGAGACTAGTAAAAAAAAAAATACCCAGCTACACCCATCTGGTACTGATGACCTCACCATAAAGCTTGTGGTCACCCATAATAATAATAATTTCCTTTCCTCCTCTTGGGTAAGCTCTTTATTATTTGAGTCAGTTTTATCGTATCCAAATTTGACCATAATTGTGGCTTCAAACAGGTGTCCTGGCTTTACCAATTAGTGCAGTGCTGGGAACAAAAATGATGCAGTATAAGAATGCAGCCACAAGTACTTAGTGTGTGTTGTGAAATGACTGGTGATGGAAACTACCATGTATGACAAATTTGACAGTTCTCAGTGCTGTACCAACTGAAACTAGAGTAAATAACTCATTGCAGGTGTTGTCAAAGATAGCAGTGGTGTTGAACCTGACAGTGTATGACATTACAAAGCAGTGTGATAAGGTTTTTAAGTTTTTGAGTGGAATTATGATAAATATTCCTTTATCACGCAACACCATGCAACACCACTTGTCAGACGTCAACTGATTTTATTCACTTTTGACTGAAGCATGATTGTTGGTAGGCAGCAGTCTTAGTGTAATTCTAATAGATCATTTGCATCACAGTTAAACCACTGTGCAATCTTTTTTTGAGTAGATGTAAACCACCACCATCTTCCATTTTTTTTTTCACACACACACCATGTACTTATATATTTCATCACTGAGATTGCAGTATTTTTGCAAGATTATAGTAATGCAGTCTGGCAGTAATTGTACGTATCATAAAATGTCATAAAATAAACTGTGTAATAAGTGCACAATATGTGAAGTGTAGCATCACGTATGGGTTGGTTATATGGTTACCACCCAGCATTGTAAATGGTTTTCTGGCTTACAGAAAGCCATTAGGCATGTTACTCAATGTAAAGCCACCTGAAAAGGAAGGAGTAATAAAAATTGACAGGAAAGATGTGAGAAATAGGGAGAGAGAGAGACAGAAACAAAAATAATGGAGATAGTGGGCAGTGCTACATCAAGGAGTGGATGGTGGTTGCTGAAAGATGTAAATATTCATGTTCGGTACTGTAGTTTTTACGTAAATAAATGAATGCATAATTACTGTCCCTTACAACTTACTGATTGATGTTAAATATGAATACAACTGCAAAGTGTTTTAGAACAAGGGGACATACACAAGATGAGGAAAGGAACTGTGAAAGAAACACTTCATGGTTTGTAGCTATTACACAGTAGTACTGATCCTTGAGTTAAGAGATGAGATAAATGGTAGTATTAACAATGGAAAATAGGATGCCTGAAGGCAGCTAGTTAGCCCAGACAACAAAGCTTGTGTCAAAAGCATGTCTATACCATGAGAATTAAGACAGCCACAGAAATGCTTTATTAAAAGTTCAAATTTTTCAAAAGTATCAAAAGGACACAAGAACTTCGAATTTAAGAGGTTGCACTGTATATCAAGTGAGTGGATGATCACAGTTACCTACCGCCTGCAGGACTAGTAACCAAAGAGACACATGAAAGCAAGCCTCCTGTACCTGTAAAGTGTATTGCTATAGCACATTGATATGACTAGTAGCCATAACCAAGGAGACTGCCACCTCATGAAGGCAACTTTCTCCATTGTCTGTTAAATTTGTTATAGCATGTCATCAAACCTGACAGATCCCTGTTCCCTTTTGTCTCAGTTGATGGCAGTGTGTAGTGTGATTGGAGGGTTGATACTAGTAACCAAGGGTGATGGTATGTAGGGCTGGTGGTGGTACTGTCAAAGCTGAGGGAGTGTGGCCATGTGTGGATTACCACAAGGGTGTGGGAAGCAATTGCAACTTGTTCACTGTTTGGTGAGAGGCTGTGTATGTGGTGTTAGAGGTAGACTGTGAAAAATGCTGACATGGTGTGTGCAGTGTGTGTGTGGAGGGGGAGCATATGGAGATTTCAGGCCTGAAAGGATTAGTCTTGCTGTTGAGTGTGTGGCAGATTTTTTTAATTTTTATTTTGAGGACATGCTATGTGCTGGAGGTGGAGCTGGTGTTAGCTGTGTGGCTAGGGTAAGGAGTGGCTGGAGGAAGTTCAGAGAGCTGTTGCCTCCTGACATTGAGAGGGCTCTCCCTCAGTGCTAAGGGATCTTTGTATGTGGCATGTGTTAGGAGTGTAATGCTGTATGGTGGTGAGACCTGGGCAGTGAAGGATGAGGATGTTCATAGGCTTAAACATACAGTAATGACAACAATTAGATTTGTTTTTAGTGCATCCTTGAATGACAGGCCTTGGGAGGGGTGTTAGGACTGCAGTTGAAGAGTTGAGAAGAATAATGGGAGTTGAATGTATTGATGTAGTGATGAGGAGGGGTAGGTTGAAATGGTTTGGACTTGTGGAGAGGATGGAGGGTAAGAGCTGTGATTGTTTAGGGTCGAGTTGTGAGAGGCAGACTAAAAAAAGACCTGGGATGAAGTCAGAGTGAGACCTCAGGGTTAGGGACTGGACAGGGAGACTGCCAGAGATCAAGTAGTATGGAGAGTTGCCATTAGGCGACCAAGGCTATGCAGGCATGTTGAAACCTTTGTAAGCGATAGGAAAATAAACGAAGTAACCAAATTAAGGACCATCAAACAATGCAACCCCTCTCCTGCCCCACTCCATTTTTTTTTTTTTTTTTTTTTTTTTTTTTTTTTTTTTTCAGTGCAACCCCTCTATTTAATTTTTTCAAACAATGCAACCCCTATCCCCCCTATCTTCATTTTTTTAAGTTAAAGGGCGTAACCCCTCCCCCCCCTTTTTCCCCCCCCACCCATGTAACCCCTCTCATTCTCCAGTGTCTTTTTTTTTTTTTTTTTTTTTTTTTTTCTCTCTCCAATTCTGTCAGTTGATAAGTGTTTCTGTAAAGTTTAGTCAGGGTGCAGAATTTTCCGTTACCAGTTGTATGGTGGGAATACTCTTAGTTTAGGCCATACCTATGGCTAAACGAGGACATCTGTATATGCACTGTACAGTATTTGTGGATGTGGGAGCATCTCTTGGGCAGTCAGTTAGACCATAGGATTTTTCAGCAGAACTTCACTCGTGTAGATTTTAAAATATTGCGGCCCTCATGATCCCACATCCATTACTTATATATTTACAAGTGCTGACCATATTTTCTTTATTCCAATAAATGTATCTTTAATGTAAATGCTTCTTTAATATAAATGTTTCAATATTTTGTCTAGTGGAGTAGAGTTTATCGCCCTTTAAGACTAATGAAAAACAGCTTGATTTTGACAAGGCAGTCTTATAATTTCCGATATTTGAGAGGTAGTAAAATTAATTGTGCTTTTTAAATCTAACATCAGTTGCTTTGCCAATGAGTGAAGTATTGCTGCAACTTTTAATCAAAATACTAAACGCACAACCAAAGAACTGCAGCTTAAAATAAAAATAAATGCATGCTCCTGGTGCAGACCAAAAATTATTTGAAACATCTCGACATATTGCATCAGTGGCACATAGTGATGCAGCTTGCCAATTTTTATTCCATCTGACTACAACTATTGCATGTTTATCTCATTTGTACTGCTGTGTCAATGGTCACTGCCCCTCCGAAACGTCTGCTTGCATCCCTCCACCACCCTGGTGGGTTCGTAGCACCTGTCTAGCAGCAAACTCTCATCCGTTTTCTGTCCAGCTCTCAGATGCAGGAGTTAACCTTCATGTACGCAGTAGGTCAACTCTGGAACTGCTTTTCACTCTTCCTACTGCCTGTGATCCTCCAGTCTTTTTAATGCTGTGTCTAGGCATCTCAAGATGAACGATCTTGAATTTGGCACTTAACTTAGTTTTTTGTTGGAGGGAACAGTCGTTCAGGTTTTCTAGCATTTGGTTCCTTCTTCCTTGCATAAAATATTGATTTAAATTGTTGTGGAAACAACATTGCCTAAAAATTACCTACTGTAGTGTTCATCTGTCATGTTGGACTAAAAGACCTGTTGCCTGGATATGAATGGCTTGGTAGGCCAGGAACAGCATTACTGATTTTATACATACAGTACTTTATTAGTTGCCTACTTGCACCAGACTATGAGCAATAGATTTAAACTTCAGCCAGTCTTGGTTAAGATGTGCATGTGTTTATGACCAAGAAATTAACAAGGGTTATATAAACTGTAGCAGCCAGTTCATAAGTAACCTTGTAATTTTTTAGAAGTGCAATTCCAAGGTTTTTTAAGGGAACGAAGTCTTAAAAGGCGAGAAATGTTACTTCATTACTTGTAAAAATATAACGTGGCCATATATATATATATATATATATATATTTTACAAAGATCTGTTATTGGTAGGTAGGTTATGGCAACATTCCACGAATTGAGTAAGAAATCATATGTCATTTGGTTGTCTATGCTCCATAAATTAGAATTGGGAGACTGAGGGATGGAGTGGAGAGGGAGAGAATTAACTAGGAGTGTATGTGAGTGAGGTAGGAGGGGAGACCAAGGATGAGATGGAGGACTGGAGTGAGAGACTAAGGGCCAATTCATACTATATGGTTCGTCTTCGTAGGGTTACGGTTCATTTGCTATGTCACTGTTCACACTATATGTCCATGATCTCGTCAGTCTGCGTGCAGCTGTGGCTCCGACAAGAAGCCTCAGAAATTAGTGTAAAGCAGCTTGCTGCAACTTTCATTTTTGCACAGCTACTTAGGTGACAATGCCACTAATGTTACAACCATGAATGTCACGAACAATGCAAGCTCTTTAGTAGACATAACTAGACAGGGAGGAAATGCCTCACAAGGTGCATTCATTGTAAAAGAAATTTAAAAGATTTTTGAAGTCCCACTGGTTCTCCTCCATGGGCATAAAGAGGGTTGAGAGAGAACCTACCAATGGTTATGAACAGGATGTTGGGAGAACCTGTGAATGGTAATTAATAGGCTACTTGAGAGAGAGCCAGTGAATGGTAATGGATAGGGTGTTAAGAGATACCCTATGAATGGTAATGAATAGGATGAAGGATAAAATGCTATTTGTCACAGATATAATAAAATAGTGAAATATATAAATATCTTACCCAATTTTTCCAATCTCTCTCCTATTAATTTCCATATTTTTTCTTTCACATGGTTATCGTATTTTCTGTTGCCCTTGTCATATAGTTCTTAGTAGCCTCTGACCAGTTCTAATAACTTCTCGTCACTCATGACTGCTTATAGTACTGTTCACGGCCAAAAGCAGTGACAGGCTGAAGTTGTCCACTGTCATCTGTAAACACACCGTGACTGATACGTATCGATGATCACACTGATCGGTGGAGGTACGGAGCGTTTCCATACGTATACGTTTCGTTCGTTAGAGATTTCTTCCAAACGTAGCCGATCCGTACGAGTGAAAGCCGCACGAAAGATGAATAATAAATGGAAAATATAGTGTGAACAGCCCCATTGATTTCAAAAAAATAATTAAAGTATGAAAGTCGTACGGAGACGAACCGTGTAGTGTGAATTGGCCCTAATGTGTGAGGTGGAGGGGGGGAGAGGGAAACTGAGGGATTGAGTAGAGGATGTTGTATATTGAAATGGGATGGAGAGGGAATCTAACTAGGAGTGTATGTGAGTAAGGTGGATGTGGGGTAAGAGGGAGGATCAGATGGAGGGATGAGTGGAGGTATATAGGAGAGGAGGGTGTAAGTTGGGGGTGGAGTATGAGAGTGAGGTGGAGGGATGGACTAGAGGTATGAGAGGGAGGTGTAAGTGGGGGGGATGGAGAGTGAAACTAAGTAGGGGTTTGTGAGAGTGAGGTGGAGGTGGGGGAAGAGGCAGGGGAGACTGAGGATGGGATGGAGTGGAGAGGTATATGAGAGAGGGTGTAAGTCGGGGGGTGTAGGAAGATTAATTCTGAGAGTGTATGTGAGTGAGGTGGAGACTGAGGATGAGACTGAGGGATGGAGTGGAGAGATATATGAGAGGGGGGTGAAAGTTGGGGGAATGGAGAGTAGGAAACATAATCAGGAGAGTGTAAGTTGGGGTGTGTGAAAGACTAACTAGGTGAGTGTATGTGAACAAAATGGAGGGATAGGGGAGGGGGTGTAAGTTAGTGGAATGGAGAGTAGGAAACTTCATCAGGAGGGTGTATGTGAGTTAGGTGGGGGGCTGAGGATGAGATAGATATGGAGAGGTATATAATAAGGGGGGGGGGTGTAATCTGGGGGGAGGGCAGGTAGATGGCAGTGGACAGGGAGGAGATATGTACCCTCACAGGATCAAGGTGTCTGGCTATAGGTAGATATAGCATGTCCACACTTTCACATTGTTATAGTAATATGGTTATTATATATTTTTAGTTTTATTTGTTTGCTTGAGATTATACTCTGAACTTTAGCTTGGCCTAAAATTTTAAATCTTTCCAGCTTGAATTATGAGTTGTAACTCTTAAAACAGGATAGTAGGCACAGTGTGAAAAGGATTATGAGTAATAGCATTGTCTTTCTGTGCCTCGAGTTACTCTTATGTGACACAGCTGGAAAAGACTGAAAAATTGGGGCAAGTTAGTGAAGAGTAAATATTGTTCAGTGGAATGTGATTTTGTTGATATTTATCATGCATCACAACCAGTCCATGTTGGTATTTTTGAACCTCTTCAGTACCCAGATGATTTTATTCTTGCTGCTGGCAGACGATTTTACTCAGCCTCCCTTCAGTATGAGACCCCCTTCCTAAGCTATGTCCCCTCCAGTATGAGATCGCACTCCAAGCTGAATAAAATCGTGTGGCATCAGCAGGAATAAAATGTCCTCATACTGAAGGGGTTAACTGGCTCATGTCTTTGGTATACTGTATGCCATGTTGACTAATGGTGCATTGCTTCCTGTTTAACATGCCTTAGCAAACACACGTTGCGTGGTGCACACAGTGTTAGCAATGCATGTTAAGTAGCCCTTTTGATCACTTTGTTGTATGCCATGTGTTCTTGTATAGCTCTGCCTGGCATTAGCTGGGCAGAGCAATACAAGACATGGCATCTACACAGTGATTTGAAGGGCACGCTCTTGGAAGCATCTTGGGGTAGGGCACAGAACCTATCTCGATAAATCGGCCACGAAAATACGGACTGGCAACCCTTCCTTGAGGTTGCCAGTCCTTATTTCTCTAGCCGATTTATCGAGATAGTTTTTTTTTTTTTTTTTTCCACTTAAATGTATCTTTGTGGAAATAAAACCAATGTATTATTACCCTGTCTTTATTATATACATATACCTTTTTTGTATATTACTTATATATGTATAGTACTATACATATATAAGTACTATACATATATAAGTACTGTACATATATAAGTACTATAGATGTATAGTACTTATATATGTATAGTACTTTGAAAAATATCAGAAAGAGAATACCAATAGACATGAATAGTACGAAGGAGACATCACTTCGTACTATTCATGTCTACTGGTATTCTTTTTCTGATATTTTTCAAAGTACTATACATATATAAGTAACTTATAACATATTCAAAATTTAGCACTTAGAAAAAATTATAAACTTAAAAGGACAATATACAAAGACGTATACTAAAGAAACAAAAAAAAATATATCAAAAACAAACAAAACAAGACACATGGAGCAGGACATGGCACAATGACAGGGCAAGAACAGCAGGACATGACACAGCAAGGCACGACAAGCAGGACAAAGCACAGGTGATGGAAGGACTTAGCACAGATGACGGCAGGGCAAAGTAGGAGATAGCACAGATGATGGAAGGGGACAAAGGGCATGACATAGCACAAATGACAAGGCAGGTCATTGCAAGGCAAGACAAGCAGGATACAGCAAGAGATGGAAGGGCAAGACACACAAAGGAAACAATAGCAGATACTATGGAAGGGCAGGACACTCTAGGCAAGAACAGCAGGACACAGGGTAAGAATAGCAAGGAGGGGAGGACATGTCAAGTTGATGGCAGGGCACAGCAAGAGTGCAGAGTGCAGATCACAGTTCATGGGTGTAGGGCAGGACAGGGCAGGGGAAGCAGGGCACAAGCAGGACATAGCACAGATGATGGAAGGGCACAACAGGGCAGGTCACAGCAAGGCAAGACAAGTAGGATACAGCAAGGCAAGACAAGTAGGATACAGCAAGAGATGGAAGGACAGGACACACAAAGGAAAAAAATAGCAGATATGGAAGGGCAGGACACCCTAGGCAAGAACAGCAGGACACAGGATAAGAATAGCAAGGAGGGGAGGACAGGTCGAGGATGGCAGGGCACAGCAAGAGTGCAGATGACAGTGCATGGGTGTAGGGCAGGACAGGGGTGGCAAGGCAAGGCAGGGGTGGCAAGGCAAGGCAGGGGTGGCAGGGGTGGCAAGGCAAGGCAGGGGTGGCAAGGCAAGGCAGGGGTGGCAGGGCAGGACAGGGAATAGCAAGGGTGTAGGGCAGGGCATGGCTGTACAGTGTATTGCATGGGTGTAGGGGAGGGAAGGAAAGTGCAAGGGTGCAGGGCAGGTAAGTGACGGCAGGACAGGACGTGGTTGACAGAACAGAGATGGAAGGACAGGACATGGATGACAGGAATAGCAAGGGACACCTGGTAGGGCATAGCAAGAGTGGGGGTGGTAGGGTGGGTTGCAGGGTGGTAAGGTTAGGAGGAGGAAGAGAAAAGAAGGTTAGGAGGAGGAAGAGAAAAGAAGAAAAGGGAGAGAAGAACGAGGAGAAGAGGAAGCCTAATACAATAAGAGGGGGAAGGGGAAGGAAGAGGAGGAGAGGAAGCCTAATACAAAAAGAGGAGGAGGAGGAAGGAAGAAAAGAATGAGGAGGAGGAGGAGGAGGAAGGAAGAAAAGAATGAGGAGGAGGAGGAGGAGGAAGGAAGAAAAGAATGAGGAGGAGGAGGAAGGAAGAAAAGAATGAGGAGGAGGAGGAAGGAAGAAAAGTATGAGGAGGAGGAGGAAGGAAGAAAAGAATGAGGAGGAGGAGGAAGGAAGAAAAGAATGAGGAGGAGGAGGAAGGAAGAAAAGAATGAGGAGGAGGAGGAAGGAAGAAAAGAATGAGGAGGAGGAGGAAGGAAGTAAAGTAGGAGGAGGAGGAGGAAGGAAGAAAAGAATGAGGAGGAGGAGGAGGAAGGAAGAAAAGAATGGGGTGGAGGAGGAAGGAAGAAAAGAATGAGGAGGAGGAGGAAGGAAGAGGAAGGAGAAGAATGAGGAGGGGAAGAGGAAGGAGAAGAATGAGGAGGGGAAGAGGAAGGAAGAAGAGGAAAAGAACAACGAGGAGGAGAAGAGGAAGCCTAATACAGTATGGGGAGGAAGAGGAAGGAAGAGAAGAACAACGAGGAGGAGAAGAGGAAGCCTAATACAATACTTAACTATATGAAGTATTAAAACACACAGAGAATAAACACTCAACTTTGTTTTCCTTTGTAATATTAATGCCAGCAAGGGGTATCATTAGTTTCTGCTTCAAAAACTGCTTGTGGGTCAAATAATAATAATAATTTACTGCCAAACCCCTATCAGTAATTCCTCATTTAAGATACTTTCACTAAGAACAGTCTCACTTTTAATGTCACTCAAAAATACATTTTTTACAAACTTCTTAATCTCAAAGGTGTGCTGTGAAAAATCAATGTTAATTCATCTAAAAATATAATTTTTTCAATTTTAACACAAATAAATCTTGCTAGTTAGTTCTGTCTTGCATATGATCCTTAAATGCTGGAGAAAAAGTCCCTCTTGCCGGGACCTGACCCTAACTTCACACAATCAGCAATTTACGGGAATATATATCAATTATTAAATGAGGACTTACTGCTGCCATTATACACAAACAAAACTCACAATTTACACATATTCTGTTTTTAATTGTGTGGAAAATGTGCCATTAGATCTCAGATGATGTATTTATATATACAGTATTTCAAAGCTATGCATATATATACTGAGGTGCACATGATGAGCCTGTAGAAACAGTTCAGTATTTTTATATCATTTGTATCGTACCATTCATAAAGGCTCCAACATGCATTCATTGGCCATAGTCACCTAATGGTGGCTGTCTATGCTGCTCAATCTCTGGCAGCCACCCTATGACCTTGTCTCGTATTTTTTTTTCCAGTCTGCCTCACAACCCTACCCCTGAATTCACACTTCTCACCTTACGCACCCAATTGTTATAAAATTGTGGTGCAGGGCAGACACCTTCAGGTGGTGGCACTGATATAACCAGGCCATGTCCAGTGAAAAGGGCCAGATGCTCACTCACTGACCATTTAAGCCCCTGGAATCCTGACTACCTCACATATTTCTCCCTACATAAGTGCTTCAAAATTATCAACTCCATGACTTTCCTATTCCAGACCAACACCACTACAATACCAGCTGGTGTTCTCAGTGCCAAAAATCCCTCGTGGCTAAACACACAGACACAGGACAACAAGGGGACTCTCAATGCAGAAAAACACGAACACATAAACCACCACCACAACCCAACAAGACCTCCACACAGAGTTATAAGGCTGCCTCCTTCCCCCAACCTCACTATGTACCTCATCATAATAACTAATCCCATGAAACAGTGAAATTTTTAGTACTGAGACAGGAATGAGTCTCCTTGATTACTAGTTCAACTGACCCTCCAGTCTGGCCCCACTTTGTCAGAGGAACATAAAAGCATTACGGCCATTCAAACCACCAAGGAAGTTGTACTAGACCTATTACTTGACCACTGCCCCAAATTAGAAAGTTACCTAAATCCAAATAAAATGTGCAACCATTTTTATTTTTCCTCCTTTTTTTCTTATTTCCTTTTTTTTCTGTTAATAATTTATCCTGTACATACTGCCTAACTAGCCACTACAGCCATTCAAAGCCTATAACACTGCACGCCAGCACTAAATTTCACAAGATATAGTCAATTTTTTTCTCGCCCCTAAAACGGCCCCCATTCAGAAGGAACTGTGCTGTGAAAATACATGGAATTTCACAGTACAGGTCATTGGCTCCGACCACCTGCACTTGTCGCAGTCCGCTGACGGCTGTGGCCGTCAACCTCTTTTTTTTTTTTTTTTTTTCCCCCAGTACTTTATTATTTCAGGGTGTACACAGCTTTTTTATAAATAAATATATATATATATATATATATATATATATACATATATATATACAATACTTTATTTTTATTATTTCATACTGTACCTAGCTACTACCTATACACACAAGGCCACTACAGACATCCACAAATCTGCAGTCAAACAGGACCCTTCAAAAACCATCACCAGATACCCATCCTTCACAAACAACCCTACCCAGAGAAACACGAATACACCTACTCTCTCTCACCCTCTCTTCACTCTAACTTAGTCTAAAAATGCCTTGTGCTCTCTCTCATGGATCTATCTATCTATCTATTGCCAGACGCCTTAATCCCGTACGGGATGGCCACAAGCGTATCGCCTCTCTCATGGATGCTGGGTTGTAAGCATAGTATATAAACACTAAAATACGATGCTGGTTATGAAGAAGAGCTATGGAAGGCATGTAATAAAAACTTGCATAACAAAAAGTACTTTAAAAAAATCTATAAGCCAAGAAACCGTTTACAATGCTGGGTGGTAACCATATAATCAAACCATATGTGCTCCCTATGTGTCAACAAGTGGGTTGGTGAAGGGTTAGTGCCCCTCCCCATAAATAAAAGTCAAATGGCCACCCCTTACGGGATTATGGGATCTGGCAGTAGACAGACAGATAGATAGATGGATATTCTCATCCTATACCCAACACCAAAATTCACAAGGATACATATTTTATTTCCTACCCCCTTAAAACGGCCCCCATTCCAACCGACTCATACTGTGAAAAACATATGGAATTTCACAGTACAGGTCACCGGGTCTGTCCACCTACAATACCTGTAGCCGAAGTGCAGATCCACCAGTGGCTGTGGCCATCGTCCACTTTTTTTTTTTTTTCTTTTCTAACTTTATTTCTACTACTTCAGACGGTACATAGCAACTACCTAGATATACATGGCCACTACAGCCAAACAGAAGCCTTCAAAAACCATCATGAGACACCCACCCTTCAGACACAACCACATCCAGAAAAACACAACCTATACTCTCTCTCTCTTTTTACTCTACCTTGGTCTAAAAATGCCTTGTGCTCTCTCTCATGGATGCTGTATTGTAAGAATACAGTATATAAGCACTAAAATATGATGCTGGTTATGAAGAACAGCTATGAAAAGCATGTAATAAGAACTTACAATACAAAGAGTACTTTAAACCTATTTTCATCCTATACCCAACACTATTTTTCAGAAGGATACATTTTTTTTTCCTACTCCCTTAAAACGGCCCCCATTCCA